>NC_092712.1:3750531-4018031 GCF_047496885.1 Scyliorhinus torazame
AGACACTGTCCCCCAGACACTGTCCCCAGACACTGTCCCCCAGACACTGTCCCCAGACACTGTCCCCAGACACTGTCCCCCAGACACTGTCCCCCAGACACTGTCCCCCAGACACTGTCCCCAGACACTGTCCCCAGACACTGTCCCCAGACACTGTCCCCAGACACTGTCCCCAGACACTGTCCCCAGACACTGTCCCCCAGACACTGTCCCCAGACACTGTCCCCAGACACTGTCCCCAGACACTGTCCCCCAGACACTGTCCCAGACACTGTCCCCAGACACTGTCCCCAGACACTGTCCCCCAGACACTGTCCCCAGACACTGTCCCAGTCCCCAGACACTGTCCCCAGACACTGTCCCCCAGACACTGTCCCCAGACACTGTCCCCCAGACACTGTCCCCAGACACTGTCCCCCAGACACTGTCCCCCAGACACTGTCCCCAGACACTGTCCCCAGACACTGTCCCCAGACACTGTCCCCAGACACTGTCCCCAGACACTGTCCCCAGACACTGTCCCCCAGACACTGTCCCCAGACACTGTCCCCAGACACTGTCCCCCAGACACTGTCCCCAGTCCCCAGACACTGTCCCCAGACACTGTCCCCAGACACTGTCCCCCAGACACTGTCCCCCAGACACTGTCCCAGTCCCCAGACACTGTCCCCAGGTCCCCAGACACTGTCCCCCAGACACTGTCCCCAGACACTGTCCCCAGACACTGTCCCCAGTCCCCAGACACTGTCCCCAGACACTGTCCCCAGACACTGTCCCAGACACTGTCCCCCAGACACTGTCCCCCAGACACTGTCCCCCAGACACTGTCCCCAGACACTGTCCCCCAGACACTGTCCCCAGACACTGTCCCCAGACACTGTCCCCAGACACTGTCCCCCAGACACTGTCCCCCAGACACTGTCCCCAGACACTGTCCCCCAGACACTGTCCCCCAGACACTGTCCCCCAGACACTGTCCCCCAGACACTGTCCCCAGACACTGTCCCCAGGACACTGTCCCCAGACACTGTCCCCCAGACACTGTCCCCAGACACTGTCCCCCAGACACTGTCCCCCAGACACTGTCCCCAGACACTGTCCCCCAGACACTGTCCCCCAGACACTGTCCCCCAGACACTGTCCCCCAGACACTGTCCCCAGACACTGTCCCCAGACACTGTCCCCAGACACTGTCCCCCAGACACTGTCCCCCAGACACTGTCCCCCAGACACTGTCCCAGTCCCCAGACACTGTCCCCCAGACACTGTCCCTGACACTGTCCCCAGACACTGTCCCCAGACACTGTCCCCAGACACTGTCCCCCAGACACTGTCCCCCAGACACTGTCCCCAGACACTGTCCCCCAGACACTGTCCCCAGTCCCCAGACACTGTCCCCAGACACTGTCCCCCAGACACTGTCCCCCAGACACTGTCCCCCAGACACTGTCCCCAGACACTGTCCCCAGACACTGTCCCCAGACACTGTCCCCCAGACACTGTCCCCAGACACTGTCCCCAGACACTGTCCCCAGACACTGTCCCCAGACACTGTCCCCCAGACACTGTCCCCCAGACACTGTCCCCCAGACACTGTCCCCAGACACTGTCCCCCAGACACTGTCCCCAGACACTGTCCCCAGACACTGTCCCCAGACACTGTCCCCAGACACTGTCCCCCAGACACTGTCCCCAGACACTGTCCCCCAGACACTGTCCCCCAGACACTGTCCCCAGACACTGTCCCCAGACACTGTCCCCAGACACTGTCCCCCAGACACTGTCCCCAGACACTGTCCCCCAGACACTGTCCCCCAGACACTGTCCCCAGACACTGTCCCCCCAGACACTGTCCCCCAGACACTGTCCCCCAGACACTGTCCCCAGACACTGTCCCCAGACACTGTCCCAGACACTGTCCCCAGACACTGTCCCCAGGACACTGTCCCCCAGACACTGTCCCCAGACACTGTCCCCAGACACTGTCCCCCAGACACTGTCCCAGACACTGTCCCAGACACTGTCCCCCAGACACTGTCCCCAGACACTGTCCCCCAGACACTGTCCCCAGACACTGTCCCCAGACACTGTCCCCCAGACACTGTCCCCCAGACACTGTCCCCCAGACACTGTCCCCAGTCCCCAGACACTGTCCCCAGACACTGTCCCCAGACACTGTCCCCAGACACTGTCCCCAGACACTGTCCCCCAGACACTGTCCCCCAGACACTGTCCCCCAGACACTGTCCCCAGACACTGTCCCCAGACACTGTCCCCCAGACACTGTCCCCCAGACACTGTCCCCCAGACACTGTCCCCAGACACTGTCCCCAGACACTGTCCCCAGACACTGTCCCCCAGACACTGTCCCCCAGACACTGTCCCCAGACACTGTCCCCCAGGCACTGTCCCCAGACACTGTCCCCCAGACACTGTCCCCCAGACACTGTCCCCAGACACTGTCCCCAGACACTGTCCCCCAGACACTGTCCCCCAGACACTGTCCCCAGACACTGTCCCCAGACACTGTCCCCCAGACACTGTCCCCCAGACACTGTCCCCCAGACACTGTCCCCCAGACACTGTCCCAGTCCCCAGGCACTGTCCCCCAGACACTGTCCCCAGACACTGTCCCCAGACACTGTCCCCCAGACACTGTCCCAGACACTGTCCCCAGACACTGTCCCCAGACACTGTCCCCCAGACACTGTCCCCCAGACACTGTCCCCAGACACTGTCCCCCAGACACTGTCCCCCAGACACTGTCCCCAGACACTGTCCCCAGACACTGTCCCCCAGACACTGTCCCCAGACACTGTCCCCAGACACTGTCCCCAGACACTGTCCCCAGACACTGTCCCAAGTCCCAGACACTGTCCCCAGACACTGTCCCCCAGACACTGTCCCCAGACACTGTCCCCCAGACACTGTCCCCAGACACTGTCCCCAGACACTGTCCCCAGACACTGGTCCCCAGTCCCCAGACACTGTCCCCCAGACACTGTCCCCCAGACACTGTCCCCCAGACACTGTCCCCAGACACTGTCCCCAGACACTGTCCCCAGTCCCCCAGACACTGTCCCCAGACACTGTCCCCCAGACACTGTCCCCCAGACACTGTCCCCAGACACTGTCCCCAGACACTGTCCCCAGTCCCCAGACACTGTCCCCAGACACTGTCCCCAGACACTGTCCCCCAGACACTGTCCCCCAGACACTGTCCCCAGACACTGTCCCCAGACACTGTCCCCAGACACTGTCCCCCAGACACTGTCCCAGACACTGTCCCCCAGACACTGTCCCCAGACACTGTCCCCCAGACACTGTCCCCCAGACACTGTCCCCAGACACTGTCCCCAGACACTGTCCCCCAGACACTGTCCCAGACACTGTCCCAGACACTGTCCCCAGACACTGTCCCCCAGACACTGTCCCCAGACACTGTCCCCAGACACTGTCCCCAGACACTGTCCCCCAGACACTGTCCCCCAGACACTGTCCCCAGACACTGTCCCCCAGACACTGTCCCCAGACACTGTCCCAGACACTGTCCCCAGTCCCCAGACACTGTCCCCAGACACTGTCCCCCAGACACTGTCCCCAGACACTGTCCCCCAGACACTGTCCCCCAGACACTGTCCCCAGACACTGTCCCCCAGACACTGTCCCCAGTCCCCAGTCACTGTCCCCCAGACACTGTCCCCAGACACTGTCCCCCAGACACTGTCCCCCAGACACTGTCCCCAGACACTGTCCCCCAGACACTGTCCCCCAGACACTGTCCCCCAGACACTGTCCCCAGTCCCCAGTCACTGTCCCCCAGACACTGTCCCCCAGACACTGTCCCAGACACTGTCCCCAGACACTGTCCCCCAGACACTGTCCCCAGACACTGTCCCCAGACACTGTCCCCCAGACACTGTCCCCCAGACACTGTCCCAGTCCCCAGACACTGTCCCCAGACACTGTCCCCAGACACTGTCCCCCAGACACTGTCCCCCAGTCACTGTCCCAGTCCCCAGTCACTGTCCCCAGACACTGTCCCCAGACACTGTCCCCCAGACACTGTCCCCAGACACTGTCCCCAGACACTGTCCCAGACACTGTCCCCAGACACTGTCCCCCAGACACTGTCCCCCAGACACTGTCCCCAGACACTGTCCCCAGACACTGTCCCCAGACACTGTCCCCCAGACACTGTCCCCAGACACTGTCCCCCAGACACTGTCCCCCAGACACTGTCCCCAGACACTGTCCCCAGACACTGTCCCCAGACACTGTCCCAGTCCCCAGACACTGTCCCCAGTCCCCAGACACTGTCCCCCAGACACTGTCCCCCAGACACTGTCCCCAGACACTGTCCCCAGTCCCCAGACACTGTCCCCAGACACTGTCCCCAGACACTGTCCCCCAGACACTGTCCCCAGACACTGTCCCCAGTCCCCAGACACTGTCCCCCAGACACTGTCCCCCAGACACTGTCCCCAGACACTGTCCCCCAGACACTGTCCCCCAGACACTGTCCCCCAGACACTGTCCCCAGACACTGTCCCCAGACACTGTCCCCCAGACACTGTCCCCAGACACTGTCCCCAGACACTGTCCCCAGACACTGTCCCCAGACACTGTCCCCAGTCCCCAGACACTGTCCCCAGTCCCCAGACACTGTCCCCCAGACACTGTCCCCAGTCCCCAGTCACTGTCCCCAGACACTGTCCCCAGTCCCCAGACACTGTCCCCAGACACTGTCCCCCAGACACTGTCCCCCAGACACTGTCCCCAGACACTGTCCCCAGTCACTGTCCCCCAGACACTGTCCCAAGTCCCCAGACACTGTCCCCCAGACACTGTCCCCCAGACACTGTCCCCAGACACTGTCCCCAGTCCCCAGTCACTGTCCCCAGTCACTGTCCCCCAGACACTGTCCCCAGACACTGTCCCCCAGACACTGTCCCAGTCCCCAGTCACTGTCCCCCAGACACTGTCCCAAGTCCCCAGACACTGTCCCCCAGACACTGTCCCCCAGACACTGTCCCCAGACACTGTCCCCAGTCCCCAGACACTGTCCCCAGTCACTGTCCCCCAGACACTGTCCAAGTCCCCAGACACTGTCCCCCAGACACTGTCCCCCAGACACTGTCCCCAGACACTGTCCCCAGTCCAGTCACTGTCCCCAGACACTGTCCCCAGTCCCCAGACACTGTCCCCCAGACACTGTCCCCAGACACTGTCCCCCAGACACTGTCCCCAGACACTGTCCCCCAGACACTGTCCCCCAGACACTGTCCCCCAGACACTGTCCCCAGACACTGTCCCCAGTCCCCAGACACTGTCCCCCAGACACTGTCCCCCAGACACTGTCCCCAGTCCCCAGTCACTGTCCCCAGACACTGTCCCCCAGACACTGTCCCCAGACACTGTCCCCAGACACTGTCCCCAGTCCCCAGACACTGTCCCCCAGACACTGTCCCCAGACACTGTCCCCCAGACACTGTCCCCCAGACACTGTCCCCAGACACTGTCCCCAGACACTGTCCCCAGACACTGTCCCCAGACACTGTCCCCCAGACACTGTCCCCAGACACTGTCCCCCAGGACACTGTCCCCCAGACACTGTCCCCAGACACTGTCCCCCAGACACTGTCCCCCAGACACTGTCCCCAGACACTGTCCCCCAGACACTGTCCCCCAGACACTGTCCCCCAGACACTGTCCCCAGACACTGTCCCCCAGACACTGTCCCCCAGACACTGTCCCCCAGACACTGTCCCCAGACACTGTCCCCAGACACTGTCCCCAGACACTGTCCCCAGACACTGTCCCCAGACACTGTCCCCCAGACACTGTCCCCAGACACTGTCCCAGTCCCAGACACTGTCCCCCAGACACTGTCCCCCAGACACTGTCCCCAGTCCCCAGACACTGTCCCCCAGACACTGTCCCCAGACACTGTCCCCAGTCCCCAGACACTGTCCCCCAGACACTGTCCCCAGACACTGTCCCCAGACACTGTCCCCCAGACACTGTCCCCAGACACTGTCCCCAGACACTGTCCCCAGACACTGTCCCCAGACACTGTCCCCCAGACACTGTCCCCCAGACACTGTCCCCAGACACTGTCCCCCAGACACTGTCCCCAGACACTGTCCCCAGACACTGTCCCCAGACACTGTCCCCAGACACTGTCCCCAGACACTGTCCCCAGACACTGTCCCCCAGACACTGTCCCCAGACACTGTCCCCAGACACTGTCCCCAGACACTGTCCCCAGACACTGTCCCCAGACACTGTCCCCCAGACACTGTCCCCAGACACTGTCCCCAGACACTGTCCCCAGACACTGTCCCCAGACACTGTCCCCCAGACACTGTCCCCAGACACTGTCCCCAGACACTGTCCCCAGACACTGTCCCCAGACACTGTCCCCAGACACTGTCCCCCAGGCACTGTCCCCAGACACTGTCCCCCAGACACTGTCCCCAGACACTGTCCCCAGACACTGTCCCCCAGACACTGTCCCCCAGACACTGTCCCCAGTCCCCAGACACTGTCCCCCAGACACTGTCCCCAGTCCCCAGACACTGTCCCCAGACACTGTCCCCAGACACTGTCCCCAGACACTGTCCCCCAGACACTGTCCCCCAGACACTGTCCCCAGTCCCCAGACACTGTCCCCAGACACTGTCCACAGACACTGTCCCCCAGACACTGTCCCCCAGACACTGTCCCCAGACACTGTCCCCAGTCCCAGACACTGTCCCCAGACACTGTCCCCCAGACACTGTCCCCAGACACTGTCCCAGTCCCCAGACACTGTCCCCAGACACTGTCCCCCAGACACTGTCCCCCAGACACTGTCCCCAGACACTGTCCCAGTCCCCAGACACTGTCCCCAGACACTGTCCCCCAGACACTGTCCCCAGACACTGTCCCCCAGACACTGTCCCCAGACACTGTCCCCAGTCCCCAGACACTGTCCCCCAGACACTGTCCCCCAGACACTGTCCCCCAGACACTGTCCCCAGTCCCAGACACTGTCCCCAGACACTGTCCCCAGTCCCCAGACACTGTCCCCAGACACTGTCCCCAGACACTGTCCCCCAGACACTGTCCCCAGACACTGTCCCCAGACACTGTCCCCAGACACTGTCCCCAGACACTGTCCCCAGACACTGTCCCCCAGACACTGTCCCCAGACACTGTCCCCAGACACTGTCCCCCAGACACTGTCCCCAGACACTGTCCCCCAGACACTGTCCCCAGTCCCCAGACACTGTCCCAGTCCCAGACACTGTCCCCCAGACACTGTCCCCAGACACTGTCCCCAGACACTGTCCCCCAGACACTGTCCCCAGACACTGTCCCCAGACACTGTCCCCAGACACTGTCCCCCAGACACTGTCCCCAGACACTGTCCCAGACACTGTCCCCCAGACACTGCCCCCCAGACACTGTCCCCAGACACTGTCCCCCAGACACTGTCCCCAGACACTGTCCCCAGACACTGTCCCCCAGACACTGTCCCCAGCCACTGTCCCCAGTCACTGTCCCCAGACACTGTCCCCAGACACTGTCCCCAGACACTGTCCCCAGACACTGTCCCCCAGACACTGTCCCCCAGACACTGTCCCAGTCACTGTCCCCAGACACTGTCCCCAGACACTGTCCCCAGACACTGTCCCCCAGACACTGTCCCCAGACACTGTCCCCCAGACACTGTCCCCAGACACTGTCCCCCAGACACTGTCCCAGACACGGTCCCCCAGACACTGTCCCCAGACACTGTCCCCCACACACTGTCCCCAGACACTGTCCCCCAGACACTGTCCCCAGACACTGTCCCCAGTCCCAGACACTGTCCCCAGTCCCCAGACACTGTCCCCCAGACACTGTCCCCCAGACACTGTCCCCCAGACACTGTCCCCAGACACTGTCCCCAGACACTGTCCCCCAGACACTGTCCCCCAGACACTGTCCCCAGACACTGTCCCCCAGACACTGTCCCCAGACACTGTCCCCAGACACTGTCCCCAGACACTGTCCCCAGTCCCCAGACACTGTCCCCAGACACTGTCCCCCAGACACTGTCCCCCAGACACTGTCCCCCCAGACACTGTCCCCAGACACTGTCCCCCAGACACTGTCCCCAGTCACTGTCCCCCAGACACTGTCCCCAGACACTGTCCCCCAGACACTGTCCCCAGACACTGTCCCCAGACACTGTCCCCCAGACACTGTCCCCAGACACTGTCCCCAGACACTGTCCCCAGACACTGTCCCCAGACACTGTCCCAGACACTGTCCCCAGACACTGTCCCCCAGACACTGTCCCCCAGACACTGTCCCCCAGACACTGTCCCCCCAGACACTGTCCCCAGACACTGTCCCCACACACTGTCCCCAGACACTGTCCCCAGACACTGTCCCCAGACACTGTCCCCCAGACACTGTCCCCAGACACTGTCCCCAGACACTGTCCCCAGACACTGTCCCCAGACACTGTCCCCCAGACACTGTCCCCAGACACTGTCCCCCAGACACTGTCCCCAGACACTGTCCCCCAGACACTGTCCCCAGACACTGTCCCCAGACACTGTCCCCCAGACACTGTCCCCAGACACTGTCCCCAGACACTGTCCCCCAGACACTGTCCCCCAGACACTGTCCCCCAGACACTGTCCCCCAGACACTGTCCCCAGACACTGTCCCCCAGACACTGTCCCCAGACACTGTCCCCCAGACACTGTCCCCAGACACTGTCCCCAGACACTGTCCCCAGACACTGTCCCCAGACACTGTCCCCCAGACACTGTCCCCCAGACACTGTCCCCCAGACACTGTCCCCAGACACTGTCCCCACACACTGTCCCCAGACACTGTCCCCAGACACTGTCCCCCAGACACTGTCCCCAGACACTGTCCCCAGACACTGTCCCCAGACACTGTCCCCCAGACACTGTCCCCAGACACTGTCCCCAGACACTGTCCCCAGACACTGTCCCCAGACACTGTCCCCAGACACTGTCCCCCACACACTGTCCCCAGACACTGTCCCCCAGACACTGTCCCCAGACACTGTCCCCAGTCCCCAGACACTGTCCCCCAGACACTGTCCCCAGACACTGTCCCCAGACACTGTCCCCAGACACTGTCCCCCAGACACTGTCCCCCAGACACTGTCCCCAGACACTGTCCCCAGACACTGTCCCCAGTCCCCAGACACTGTCCCCCAGACACTGTCCCCAGACACTGTCCCCCAGACACTGTCCCCAGACACTGTCCCCCAGACACTGTCCCCAGACACTGTCCCCCAGACACTGTCCCCAGACACTGTCCCCAGACACTGTCCCCAGACACTGTCCCCAGACACTGTCCAGCCCAGACACTGTCCCCCAGACACTGTCCCCCAGACACTGTCCCCCAGACACTGTCCCCAGACACTGTCCCCCAGACACTGTCCCCAGACACTGTCCCCCAGACACTGTCCCCAGACACTGTCCCCAGAACTGTCCCCAGACACTGTCCCCAGACACTGTCCCCAGACACTGTCCCCCAAGACACTGTCCCCAGACACTGTCCCCAGACACTGTCCCCCAGACACTGTCCCCAGACACTGTCCCAGTCCAGACACTGTCCCCAGACACTGTCCCCCAGACACTGTCCCCAGACACTGTCCCCCAGACACTGTCCCCAGTCCCCAGACACTGTCCCCAGACACTGTCCCCCAGACACTGTCCCCCAGACACTGTCCCCAGACACTGTCCCCAGACACTGTCCCCAGACACTGTCCCCCAGACACTGTCCCCAGACACTGTCCCCCAGACACTGTCCCCAGACACTGTCCCCAGACACTGTCCCCAGACACTGTCCCCCAGACACTGTCCCCCAGACACTGTCCCCAGACACTGTCCCCCAGACACTGTCCCCAGACACTGTCCCAACACGTCCCAGTCCCCAGACACTGTCCCCAGACACTGTCCCCAGACACTGTCCCCCAGACACTGTCCCCCAGACACTGTCCCAGACACTGTCCCCAGTCCCCAGACACTGTCCCCAGACACTGTCCCCAGACACTGTCCCCCAGACACTGTCCCCAGACACTGTCCCCCAGACACTGTCCCCCAGACACTGTCCCAGTCCCAGACACTGTCCCCAGACACTGTCCCCAGACACTGTCCCCCAGACACTGTCCCCAGACACTGTCCCCAGACACTGTCCCAGACACTGTCCCCCAGACACTGTCCCCCAGACACTGTCCCCAGACACTGTCCCCAGACACTGTCCCAGACACTGTCCCCAGACACTGTCCCAGCCCCAGACACTGTCCCCAGACACTGTCCCCAGACACTGTCCCCAGACACTGTCCCCAGACACTGTCCCCAGACACTGTCCCCAGACACTGTCCCAGTCCCCAGACACTGTCCCCAGACACTGTCCCCCAGACACTGTCCCCAGACACTGTCCCCCAGACACTGTCCCCCAGACACTGTCCCCAGACACTGTCCCCAGACACTGTCCCAGACACTGTCCCCAGACACTGTCCCCCAGACACTGTCCCCCAGACACTGTCCCCATTCCCCAGACACTGTCCCCCAGACACTGTCCCCAGTCCCAGACACTGTCCCCCAGACACTGTCCCCAGACACTGTCCCCAGACACTGTCCCCCAGACACTGTCCCAACACTGTCCCCAGACACTGTCCCCAGACACTGTCCCCAGACACTGTCCCCAGACACTGTCCCCAGACACTGTCCCCAGACACTGTCCCCAGACACTGTCCCAGACACTGTCCCCAGACACTGTCCCCCAGACACTGTCCCCAGACACTGTCCCCCAGACACTGTCCCCAGACACTGTCCCCCAGACACTGTCCCCAGACACTGTCCCCAGACACTGTCCCCAGACACTGTCCCAGACACTGTCCCACTGTCCAGACACTGTCCCCAGACACTGTCCCAGTCCCAGACACTGTCCCCAGACACTGTCCCCAGACACTGTCCCCCAGACACTGTCCCCAGACACTGTCCCCCAGACACTGTCCCCCAGACACTGTCCCCAGACACTGTCCCCAGTCCCAGACACTGTCCCCAGACACTGTCCCCAGACACTGTCCCCAGACACTGTCCCCAGACACTGTCCCCAGTCACTGTCCCCAGTCCCAGACACTGTCCCCAGACACTGTCCCCAGACACTGTCCCCAGACACTGTCCCCAGACACTGTCCCCAGACACTGTCCCCAGACACTGTCCCCAACAGTCCCCAGACACTGTCCCCAGACACTGTCCCCAGACACTGTCCCCCAGACACTGTCCCCAGACACTGTCCCCAGACACTGTCCCCAGACACTGTCCAGCCCAGACACTGTCCCCAGACACTGTCCCCAGACACTGTCCCCCAGACACTGTCCCCAGACACTGTCCCCAGACACTGTCCCAGACACTGTCCCCAGACACTGTCCCCAGACACTGTCCCCAGACACTGTCCCCAGTCCCAGACACTGTCCCCAGACACTGTCCCAGACCCCAGACACTGTCCCCAGACACTGTCCCCCAGACACTGTCCCCAGACACTGTCCCCCAGACACTGTCCCCAGACACTGTCCCCAGACACTGTCCCCAGACACTGTCCCCAGACACTGTCCCCAGACACTGTCCCCAGACACTGTCCCCAGACACTGTCCCCCAGACACTGTCCCCAGACACTGTCCCCAGACACTGTCCCCAGACACTGTCCCCAGTCCCAGACACTGTCCCCAGTCCCCAGACACTGTCCCCAGACACTGTCCCAGACACTGTCCCCAGACACTGTCCCCAGACACTGTCCCCAGTCCCCAGACACTGTCCCCCAGACACTGTCCCCAGACACTGTCCCAGACACTGTCCCCCAGACACTGTCCCCCAGACACTGTCCCCCAGACACTGTCCCCCAGACACTGTCCCAGACACTGTCCCCAGTCCCCAGACACTGTCCCCCAGACACTGTCCCCAGAAACTGTCCCCAGACACTGTCAGTCCAGACACTGTCCCAGACACTGTCCCCAGACACTGTCCCAGCCCAGACACTGTCCCCCAGACACTGTCCCCCAGACACTGTCCCCAGACACTGTCCCCCAGACACTGTCCCCAGACACTGTCCCCAGACACTGTCCCCCAGACACTGTCCCCAGACACTGTCCCAGACACTGTCCCCAGACACTGTCCCCAGACACTGTCCCCAGCCCAACACTGTCCCCCAGACACTGTCCCCAGACACTGTCCCCAGACACTGTCCCCAGACACTGTCCCCAGACACTGTCCCCCAGACACTGTCCCCAGACACTGTCCCAGACACTGTCCCCAGACACTGTCCCCAGACACTGTCCCCAGACACTGTCCCCCAGACACTGTCCCCAGACACTGTCCCCAGACACTGTCCCCCAGACACTGTCCCCAGACACTGTCCCCCAGACACTGTCCCCAGACACTGTCCCAGACACTGTCCCCCAGACACTGTCCCCAGACACTGTCCCAGACACTGTCCCCCAGACACTGTCCCCAGACACTGTCCCCCCAGACACTGTCCCCAGACACTGTCCCCAGACACTGTCCCCCAGACACTGTCCCCAGACACTGTCCCCAGACACTGTCCCAGTCCCAGACACTGTCCCCAGACACTGTCCCCAGTCCCCAGACACTGTCCCCAGACACTGTCCCCCAGACACTGTCCCCCAGACACTGTCCCCCAGACACTGTCCCCCAGACACTGTCAGTCCCCAGACACTGTCCCCCAGACACTGTCCCCAGACACTGTCCCCCAGACACTGTCCCAGACACTGTCAGTCCCCAGACACTGTCCCCCAGACACTGTCCCCAGACACTGTCCCCCAGACACTGTCCCCCAGACACTGTCCCCCAGACACTGTCCCCAGACACTGTCCCCCAGACACTGTCCCCAGACACTCAGTCCCCAGACACTGTCCCCAGACACTGTCCCCAGACACTGTCCCCCAGACACTGTCCCCAGACACTGTCCCCCAGACACTGTCCCAGACACTGTCCCCAGACACTGTCCCCCAGACACTGTCCCCAGACACTGTCCCCCAGACACTGTCCCCAGACACTGTCCCCCAGACACTGTCCCCCAGACACTGTCCCCCAGACACTGTCCCCAGACACTGTCCCCAGACACTGTCCCCAGACACTGTCCCCAGTCCCAGACACTGTCCCCAGACACTGTCCCCAGACACTGTCCCAGCACTGTCCCCAGACACTGTCCCCAGACACTGTCCCCAGACACTGTCCCCCAGACACTGTCCCCAGTCCCCCAGACACTGTCCCCCAGACACTGTCCCCAGACACTGTCCCCAGACACTGTCCCCAGACACTGTCCCCAGACACTGTCCCCAGACACTGTCCCCAGACACTGTCCCCAGACACTGTCCCCAGACACTGTCCCCCAGACACTGTCCCCCAGACACTGTCCCAGCACTGTCCCCAGACACTGTCCCCAGACACTGTCCCAGACACTGTCCCCAGACACTGTCCCCCAGACACTGTCCCCAGACACTGTCCCCAGACACTGTCCCCAGACACTGTCCCCAGTCCCAGACACTGTCCCCAGACACTGTCCCCAGACACTGTCCCCAGACACTGTCCCCAGACACTGTCCCCAGACACTGTCCCAGTCCCCAGACACTGTCCCCAGACACTGTCCCCCAGACACTGTCCCCCAGACACTGTCCCCAGACACTGTCCCCAGACACTGTCCCCAGACACTGTCCCCAGACACTGTCCCCAGACACTGTCCCCCAGACACTGTCCCCAGACACTGTCCCCCAGACACTGTCCCCAGACACTGTCCCCCAGACACTGTCCCCAGACACTGTCCCCAGACACTGTCCCCAGACACTGTCCCCAGACACTGTCCCCCAGACACTGTCCCCAGACACTGTCCCCAGACACTGTCCCCAGACACTGTCCCCAGTCCCAGACACTGTCCCCAGACACTGTCCCCAGACACTGTCCCCAGACACTGTCCCCCAGACACTGTCCCCAGACACTGTCCCCAGACACTGTCCCCCAGACACTGTCCCCAGACACTGTCCCAGTCCCCGTCAGACACTGTCCCCAGACACTGTCCAGCGACACTCCCAGACACTGTCCCCAGACACTGTCCCCCAGACACAGTCCCAGACACTGTCCCCCAGACACTGTCCCCAGACACTGTCCCCCAGACACTGTCCCCAGACACTGTCCCCCAGACACTGTCCCCAGACACTGTCCCCCAGACACTGTCCCCAGACACTGTCCCCAGACACTGTCCCCCAGACACTGTCCCCCAGACACTGTCCCCAGACACTGTCCCCAGACACTGTCCCCCAGACACTGTCCCCAGACACTGTCCCAGACACTGTCCCCAGACACTGTCCCAGTCCCCCAGACACTGTCCCCAGACACTGTCCCCCAGACACTGTCCCCCAGACACTGTCCCCAGACACTGTCCCCAGACACTGTCCCCCAGACACTGTCCCCAGACACTGTCCCCCAGACACTGTCCCCCAGACACTGTCCCCAGACACTGTCCCCAGACACTGTCCCCCAGACACTGTCCCCAGACACTGTCCCCAGTCCCAGACACTGTCCCCAGACACTGTCCCCAGACACTGTCCCCAGACACTGTCCCAGACACTGTCCCCAGACACTGTCCCCAGACACTGTCCCCCAGACACTGTCCCAGACACTGCCCCCAGACACTGTCCCCAGACACTGTCCCCAGACACTGTCCCCCAGACCGCCCAGACACTGTCCCCAGACACTGTCCCCAGACACTGTCCCAGACACTGTCCCCAGACACTGTCCCCCAGACACTGTCCCCAGACACTGTCCCCAGTCCCCAGACACTGTCCCCCAGACACTGTCCCCCAGACACTGTCCCCCAGACACTGTCCCCCAGACACTGTCCCCAGACACTGTCCCAGACACTGTCCCCCAGACACTGTCCCCAGACACTGTCCCCCAGACACTGTCCCCAGACACTGTCCCCCAGACACTGTCCCCAGACACTGTCCCCAGACACTGTCCCCAGACACTGTCCCAGACACTGTCCCCCAGACACTGTCCCCAGACACTGTCCCAGTCCCCAGACACTGTCCCCCAGACACTGTCCCCAGACACTGTCCCCAGACACTGTCCCCAGACACTGTCCCCAGACACTGTCCCCAGACACTGTCCCCAGACACTGTCCCCAGACACTGTCCCCAGACACTGTCCCCAGACACTGTCCCCAGACACTGTCCCCAGACACTGTCCCCCAGACACTGTCCCCCAGACCTGTCAACACGTCCCCAGACACTGTCCCCCAGACACTGTCCCCCAGACACTGTCCCCAGGACACTGTCCCCAGACACTGTCCCCAGACACTGTCCCCCAGACACTGTCCCCAGACTCTGTCCCCAGACACTGTCCCCAGACACTGTCCCCAGACACTGTCCCCAGACACTGTCCCCAGACACTGTCCCCCAGACACAGTCCCCAGACACTGTCCCCAGACACTGTCCCCAGACACTGTCCCCCAGACACTGTCCCCAGTCCCCAGACACTGTCCCCCAGACACTGTCCCCAGACACTGTCCCCAGACACTGCCCCCAGTCCCCAGACACTGTCCCCAGACACTGTCCCCAGACACTGTCCCCAGACACTGTCCCCAGACACTGTCCCCCAGACACTGTCCCCCAGACACTGTCCCCCAGACACTGTCCCCCAGACACTGTCCCCAGACACTGTCCCCAGACACTGTCCCCCAGACACTGTCCCCAGACACTGTCCCCAGACACTGTCCCCCAGGACACTGTCCCCAGACACTGTCCCCCAGACACTGTCCCCCAGACACTGTCCCCAGTCCCAGACACTGTCCCAGACACTGTCCCCCAGACACTGTCCCAGACACTGTCCCCAGACACTGTCCCCCAGACACTGTCCCCCAGACACTGTCCCCAGACACTGTCCCCAGACACTGTCCCCCAGACACTGTCCCCAGACACTGTCCCCCAGACACTGTCCCCAGACACTGTCCCCAGACACTGTCCCCAGACACTGTCCCCCAGACACTGTCCCCAGACACTGTCCCCAGACACTGTCCCCCAGACACTGTCCCCAGACACTGTCCCCAGACACTGTCCCCCAGACACTGTCCCCAGACACTGTCCCCCAGACACTGTCCCCCAGACACTGTCCCCCAGACACTGTCCCCAGACACTGTCCCCCAGACACTGTCCCCAGACACTGTCCCCAGACACTGTCCCCAGACACTGTCCCCCAGACACTGTCCCCAGACACTGTCCCCAGACACTGTCCCCAGACACTGTCCCCAGACACTGTCCCCAGACACTGTCCCCAGACACTGTCCCCAGACACTGTCCCCAGACACTGTCCCCCAGACACTGTCCCCCAGACACTGTCCCCAGACACTGTCCCCAGTCCCCAGACACTGTCCCCAGACACTGTCCCCCAGACACTGTCCCCAGTCCCCAGACACTGTCCCCCAGACACTGTCCCCAGACACTGTCCTCAGACACTGTCCCCCAGACACTGTCCCCAGACACTGTCCCCAGACACTGTCCCCAGACACTGTCCCCAGACACTGTCCCCAGACACTGTCCCCCAGACACTGTCCCCAGTCCCCAGACACTGTCCCCCAGACACTGTCCCCCAGACACTGTCCCCAGACACTGTCCCCAGTCCCCAGACACTGTCCCCAGACACTGTCCCCAGACACTGTCCCCAGACACTGTCCCAGACACTGTCCCCCAGACACTGTCCCCAGACACTGTCCCCAGACACTGTCCCCAGACACTGTCCCCCAGACACTGTCCCCAACACTGTCCCAGACACTGTCCCCAGACACTGTCCCCAGACACTGTCCCCCAGACACTGTCCCCAGACACTGTCCCCAGACACTGTCCCCAGACACTGTCCCCCAGACACTGTCCCCAGACCCTGTCCCCAGACACTGTCCCCAGACACTGTCCCAGACACTGTCCCCCAGACACTGTCCCCAGACCCTGTCCCCAGACACTGTCCCCAGACACTGTCCCCAGACACTGTCCCCCAGACACTGTCCCCCAGACACTGTCCCCAGTCACTGTCCCCCAGACACTGTCCCCCAGACACTGTCCCCAGACACTGTCCCCAGACACTGTCCCCAGACACTGTCCCCAGACACTGTCCCCCAGACACTGTCCCCCAGACACTGTCCCAGACACTGTCCCCAGACACTGTCCCCCAGACACTGTCCCAGACACTGTCCCCAGACACTGTCCCCAGACACTGTCCCCAGACACTGTCCCCAGTCCCCAGACACTGTCCCCAGACACTGTCCCCCAGACACTGTCCCCCAGACACTGTCCCCAGACACTGTCCCCAGACACTGTCCCCAGACACTGTCCCCAGACACTGTCCCCAGACACTGTCCCCCAGACACTGTCCCCAGACACTGTCCCCAGACACTGTCCCCAGTCCCCCAGACACTGTCCCAGTCACTGTCCCCCAGACACTGTACCCAGACACTGTCCCCATGACACTGTCCCCCAGACACTGTCCCCAGACACTGTCCCCCAGACACTGTCCCCAGACACTGTCCCCAGACACTGTCCCAGACACTGTCCCCAGACACTGTCCCCAGACACTGTCCCCAGACACTGTCCCCCAGACACTGTCCCCAGACACTGTCCCCAGTCCCCCAGACACTGTCCCCAGTCACTGTCCCCCAGACACTGTACCCAGACACTGTCCCCCAGACACTGTCCCCAGACACTGTCCCAGACACTGTCCCCAGACACTGTCCCCAGACACTGTCCCCAGACACTGTCCCCAGACACTGTCCCCAGACACTGTCCCCAGACACTGTCCCCCAGACACTGTCCCCAGACACTGTCCCCTAGACACTGTCCCCAGACACTGTCCCCAGACACTGTCCCCAGACACTGTCCCCAGACACTGTCCCCCAGACACTGTCCCCAGACACTGTCCCCAGACACTGTCCCCAGACACTGTCCCAAGACACTGTCCCCAGACACTGTCCCCCAGACACTGTCCCCAGACACTGTCCCCCAGACACTGTCCCCTAGACACTGTCCCCAGTCACTGTCCCCCCAGACACTGTCCCCCCAGACACTGTCCCCAGACACTGTCCCCAGACACTGTCCCCCAGACACTGTCCCCAGACACTGTCCCCAGACACTGTCCCCAGACACTGTCCCCAGACACTGTCCCCAGACACTGTCCCCAGACACTGTCCCAGTCCCAGACACTGTCCCCAGACACTGTCCCCAGACACTGTCCCCAGACACTGTCCCCTGGACACTGTCCCCCAGACACTGTCCCCAGACACTGTCCCCAGACACTGTCCCCAGACACTGTCCCCAGACACTGTCCCCCAGACACTGTCCCCCAGACACTGTCCCCAGTCCCCAGACACTGTCCCCCAGACACTGTCCCCAGACACTGTCCCCCAGACACTGTCCCCAGACACTGTCCCCAGACACTGTCCCCCAGACACTGTCCCCAAGACACTGTCCCCAGACACTGTCCCCCAGACACTGTCCCCAGACACTGTCCCCAGTCCCCAGACACTGTCCCCAGACACTGTCCCCAGACACTGTCCCCAGACACTGTCCCCCAGACACTGTCCCCCAGACACTGTCCCCAGACACTGTCCCCCAGACACTGTCCCCTAGACACTGTCCCCAGTCACTGTCCCAGACACTGTCCCCCAGACACTGTCCCCCAGACACTGTCCCCAGACACTGTCCCCCAGACACTGTCCCCAGACACTGCCCCCCAGACACTGTCCCCCAGACACTGTCCCCCAGACACTGTCCCCAGTCCCCAGACACTGTCCCCAGACACTGTCCCCCAGACACTGTCCCCAGACACTGTCCCCCAGACACTGTCCCCCAGACACTGTCCCCAGACCTGTCCCAGTCCCCAGACACTGTCCCCAGACACTGTCCCCCAGACACTGTCCCCAGTCCCCAGACACTGTCCCCAGACACTGTCCCCTCAGACACTGTCCCCAGACACTGTCCCCCAGACACTGTCCCCAGACACTGTCCCCAGACACTGTCCCCAGACACTGTCCCCAGACACTGTCCCCAGACACTGTCCCCAGACACTGTCCCCAGACACTGTCCCCAGACACTGTCCCCAGACACTGTCCCCAGACACTGTCCCCAGACACTGTCCCCCAGACACTGTCCCCAGACACTGTCCCCAGACACTGTCCCAGACACTGTCCCCAGACACTGTCCCCCAGACACTGTCCCCAGACACTGTCCCCAGACACTGTCCCCAGACACTGTCCCCCAGACACTGTCCCCAGACACTGTCCCCCCAGACACTGTCCCCAGACACTGTCCCTCCAGACACTGTCCCCAGACACTGTCCCCCAGACACTGTCCCCCAGACACTGTCCCCAGACACTGTCCCCAGACACTGTCCCCAGACACTGTCCCCAGACACTGTCCCCAGACACTGTCCCCCAGACACTGTCCCCCAGACACTGTCCCCAGACACTGTCCCCAGACACTGTCCCCCAGACACTGTCCCCAGTCCCCAGACACTGTCCCCAGACACTGTCCCCAGACACTGTCCCCCAGACACTGTCCCCCAGACACTGTCCCCCAGACACTGTCCCCCCAGACACTGTCCTGTCCCCAGACACTGTCCCCAGACACTGTCCCCAGACACTGTCCCCAGACACTGTCCCCCAGACACTGTCCCCCAGACACTGTCCCCAGACACTGTCCCCAGACACTGTCCCCAGACACTGTCCCCAGACACTGTCCCCAGACACTGTCCCCAGACACTGTCCCCAGACACTGTCCCCAGACACTGTCCCCAGACACTGTCCCCCAGACACTGTCCCCAGTCCCCAGACACTGTCCCCCAGACACTGTCCCCAGACACTGTCCCCCAGACACTGTCCCCCAGACACTGTCCCCAGACACTGTCCCCCAGACACTGTCCCCAGACACTGTCCCCAGACACTGTCCCCCAGACACTGTCCCCCAGACACTGTCCCCAGTCCCCAGACACTGTCCCCAGACACTGTCCCCAGACACTGTCCCCCAGACACTGTCCCCCAGACACTGTCCCCCAGACACTGTCCCCAGACACTGTCCCCCAGACACTGTCCCCTAGACACTGTCCCCAGTCACTGTCCCCAGACACTGTCCCCAGACACTGTCCCCCAGACACTGTCCCCAGACACTGTCCCCCAGACACTGTCCCCAGACACTGTCCCCCAGACACTGTCCCCCAGACACTGTCCCCCAGACACTGTCCCCAGTCCCCAGACACTGTCCCCAGACACTGTCCCCCAGACACTGTCCCCAGACACTGTCCCCCAGACACTGTCCCCCAGACACTGTCCCCAGACACTGTCCCCAGTCCCCAGACACTGTCCCCAGACACTGTCCCCCAGACACTGTCCCCAGTCCCCAGACACTGTCCCCAGACACTGTCCCCCAGACACTGTCCCCCAGACACTGTCCCCAGACACTGTCCCCCAGACACTGTCCCCAGACACTGTCCCCCAGACACTGTCCCCAGACACTGTCCCCCAGACACTGTCCCCAGACACTGTCCCCCAGACACTGTCCCCAGACACTGTCCCCAGACACTGTCCCCAGACACTGTCCCCAGACACTGTCCCCAGACACTGTCCCCAGACACTGTCCCCCAGACACTGTCCCCCAGACACTGTCCCCAGACACTGTCCCCCAGACACTGTCCCCAGACACTGTCCCCAGACACTGTCCCCAGACACTCTGTCCCCAGACACTGTCCCCAGACACTGTCCCCCAGACACTGTCCCCAGACACTGTCCCCAGACACTGTCCCCAGACACTGTCCCCCAGACACTGTCCCCCAGACACTGTCCCCAGACACTGTCCCCAGACACTGTCCCCAGACACTGTCCCCAGACACTGTCCCCAGACACTGTCCCCCAGACACTGTCCCCCAGACACTGTCCCCAGACACTGTCCCCAGACACTGTCCCCCAGACACTGTCCCCAGACACTGTCCCCAGACACTGTCCCCCAGACACTGTCCCCAGACACTGTCCCCAGACACTGTCCCCCAGACACTGTCCCCCAGACACTGTCCCCCAGACACTGTCCCCAGACACTGTCCCCCAGACACTGTCCCCAGACACTGTCCCCAGACACTGTCCCCCAGACACTGTCCCCCAGACACTGTCCCCAGACACTGTCCCCAGACACTGTCCCCCAGACACTGTCCCCAGACACTGTCCCCAGACACTGTCCCCCAGACACTGTCCCCCAGACACTGTCCCCAGACACTGTCCCCAGACACTGTCCCCAGACACTGTCCCCAGACACTGTCCCCCAGACACTGTCCCCCAGACACTGTCCCCCAGACACTTGTCCCCCAGACACTGTCCCCAGACACTGTCCCCAGACACTGTCCCCAGACACTGTCCCCAGACACTGTCCCCCAGACACTGTCCCCAGACACTGTCCCCAGACACTGTCCCCAGTCCCCAGACACTGTCCCCAGACACTGTCCCCAGACACTGTCCCCAGACACTGTCCCCAGACACTGTCCCCCAGACACTGTCCCCAGACACTGTCCCCAGACACTGTCCCCAGACACTGTCCCCAGACACTGTCCCCAGACACTGTCCCCCAGACACTGTCCCCCAGACACTGTCCCCCAGACACTGTCCCCAGACACTGTCCCCCAGACACTGTCCCCAGACACTGTCCCCAGACACTGTCCCCCCAGACACTGTCCCCCAGACACTGTCCCCCAGACACTGTCCCCAGACACTGTCCCCCAGACACTGTCCCCCAGACACTGTCCCCAGACACTGTCCCCCAGACACTGTCCCCAGACACTGTCCCCAGACACTGTCCCCCAGACACTGTCCCCAGACACTGTCCCCAGACACTGTCCCCCAGACACTGTCCCCCAGACACTGTCCCAGTCCCAGACACTGTCCCCCAGACACTGTCCCCAGACACTGTCCCCAGAAACTGTCCCCAGACACTGTCCCCCAGACACTGTCCCCAGACACTGTCCCCCAGACACTGTCCCCAGTCCCCAGACACTGTCCCCAGACACTGTCCCCAGACACTGTCCCCAGACACTGTCCCCCAGACACTGTCCCCAGACACTGTCCCCAGACACTGTCCCCCAGACACTGTCCCCCAGACACTGTCCCCAGACACTGTCCCCAGTCCCCAGACACTGTCCCCAGACACTGTCCCCAGACACTGTCCCCAGACACTGTCCCCCAGACACTGTCCCCAGACACTGTCCCCAGACACTGTCCCCAGACACTGTCCCCCAGACACTGTCCCCCTGACACTGTCCCCCAGACACTGTCCCCAGACACTGTCCCCCAGACACTGTCCCCCAGACACTGTCCCCCAGACACTGTCCCCCAGACACTGTCCCCCAGACACTGTCCCCCTGACACTGTCCCCCAGACACTGTCCCCCAGACACTGTCCCCAGACACTGTCCCCCAGACACTGTCCCCAGACACTGTCCCCAGACACTGTCCCCCAGACACTGTCCCCCAGACACTGTCCCCAGACACTGTCCCCCAGACACTGTCCCCCAGACACTGTCCCCCCAGACACTGTCCCCCAGACACTGTCCCCAGACACTGTCCCCCCAGACACTGTCCCCAGACACTGTCCCCAGACACTGTCCCCCAGACACTGTCCCCAGACACTGTCCCCAGACACTGTCCCCCAGACACTGTCCCCAGACACTGTCCCCAGACACTGTCCCCAGACACTGTCCCCAGACACTGTCCCCAGACACTGTCCCCAGACACTGTCCCCCAGACACTGTCCCCAGACACTGTCCCCAGACACTGTCCCCCAGACACTGTCCCCAGACACTGTCCCCCAGACACTGTCCCCCAGACACTGTCCCCCAGACACTGTCCCCAGACACTGTCCCCAGACACTGTCCCCAGACACTGTCCCCCAGACACTGTCCCCCAGACACTGTCCCCCAGACACTGTCCCCAGACACTGTCCCCCCAGACACTGTCCCCAGTCCCCAGACACTGTCCCCCAGACACTGTCCCCCAGACACTGTCCCCCAGACACTGTCCCCAGACACTGTCCCCAGACACTGTCCCCAGACACTGTCCCCAGACACTGTCCCCCAGACACTGTCCCCAGACACTGTCCCCAGACACTGTCCCCCAGACACTGTCCCCAGACACTGTCCCCCAGACACTGTCCCCAGACACTGTCCCCCAGACACTGTCCCCAGACACTGTCCCCCAGACACTGTCCCCCAGACACTGTCCCCAGACACTGTCCCCAGACACTGTCCCCAGACACTGTCCCCAGACACTGTCCCCAGACACTGTCCCCCAGACACTGTCCCCAGACACTGTCCCCAGACACTGTCCCCAGACACTGTCCCCAGACACTGTCCCCAGACACTGTCCCCAGACACTGTCCCCAGACACTGTCCCCAGACACTGTCCCCAGTCCCCAGACACTGTCCCCAGACACTGTCCCCCAGACACTGTCCCCCAGACACTGTCCCCCAGACACTGTCCCCCAGACACTGTCCCCCAGACACTGTCCCAGACGCTGTCCCCCCAGACACTGTCCCCAGACACTGTCCCCCAGACACTGTCCCCAGTCCCCAGACACTGTCCCCAGACACTGTCCCCAGTCCCCAGACACTGTCCCCCCAGACACTGTCCCCCAGACACTGTCCCCAGACACTGTCCCCAGACACTGTCCCCAGACACTGTCCCCCAGACACTGTCCCCAGACACTGCCCCCCAGACACTGTCCCCAGTCCCCAGACACTGTCCCCAGACACTGTCCCCAGTCCCCAGACACTGTCCCCCAGACACTGTCCCCCAGACACTGTCCCCAGACACTGTCCCCAGACACTGTCCCCAGACACTGTCCCCAGACACTGTCCCCAGACACTGTCCCCCAGACACTGTCCCCCAGACACTGTCCCCAGACACTGTACCCAGTCCCCAGACACTGTCCCCAGACACTGTCCCCAGACACTGTCCCCAGACACTGTCCCCAGACACTGTCCCCCAGACACTGTCCCCAGACACTGTCCCCAGACACTGTCCCCAGACACTGTCCCCCAGACACTGTCCCCAGACACTGTCCCCAGACACTGTCCCAGACACTGTCCCCAGACACTGTCCCCCAGACACTGTCCCCAGACACTGTCCCCCAGACACTGTCCCCAGACACTGTCCCCCAGACACTGTCCCCCAGACACTGTCCCCAGACACTGTCCCCAGACACTGTCCCCCAGACACTGTCCCCAGACACTGTCCCCAGACACTGTCCCCCAGACACTGTCCCCAGACACTGTCCCCAGACACTGTCCCCAGACACTGTCCCCCAGACACTGTCCCCAGACACTGTCCCCAGACACTGTCCCCAGACACTGTCCCCAGACACTGTCCCCAGACACTGTCCCCAGACACTGTCCCCAGACACTGTCCCCAGTCCCCAGTCCCCCAGACACTGTCCCCCAGACACTGTCCCCAGACACTGTCCCCCAGACACTGTCCCCCAGACACTGTCCCCCAGACACAGTCCCCAGACACTGTCCCCAGACACTGTCCCCAGACACTGTCCCCCAGACACTGTCCCCAGACACTGTCCCCAGACACTGTCCCCAGACACTGTCCCCCAGACACTGTCCCCAGACACTGTCCCCCAGACACTGTCCCAGACACTGTCCCCCAGTCCCCAGTCCCCAGACACTGTCCCCCAGACACTGTCCCCAGACACTGTCCCCCAGACACTGTCCCCAGACACTGTCCCCAGACACTGTCCCCAGTCCCCAGTCACTGTCCCCAGACACTGTCCCCAGTCCCCAGACACTGTCCCCAGACACTGTCCCCAGTCCCCAGACTCTGTCCCAGACACTGTCCCCAGTCCCCAGACACTGTCCCCAGACACTGTCCCCCTGACACTGTCCCCCAGACACTGTCCCCCAGACACTGTCCCCAGACACTGTCCCCAGACACTGTCCCCAGTCCCCAGACACTGTCCCCAGACACTGTCCCCAGACACTGTCCCCCCAGACACTGTCCCCAGACACTGTCCCCAGACACTGTCCCCAGACACTGTCCCCAGACACTGTCCCCAGACACTGTCCCCAGACACTGTCCCCAGACACTGTCCCCAGACACTGTCCCCAGACACTGTCCCCCAGACACTGTCCCCAGACACTGTCGCCAGACACTGTCCCCAGACACTGTCCCCCAGACACTGTCCCCAGACACTGTCCCCAGACACTGTCCCCCAGACACTGTCCCCCAGACACTGTCCCCAGACACTGTCCCCCAGACACTGTCCCCAGACACTGTCCCCAGACACTGTCCCCCAGACACTGTCCCCAGACACTGTCCCCCAGACACTGTCCCCAGACACTGTCCCCCAGACACTGTCCCCAGTCCCCAGACACTGTCCCCAGACACTGTCCCCAGACACTGTCCCCCAGACACTGTCCCCAGACACTGTCCCCAGACACTGTCCCCAGACACTGTCCCCAGACACTGTCCCCAGACACTGTCCCCAGTCCCCAGACACTGTCCCCAGACACTGTCCCCAGACACTGTCCCAGACACTGTCCCCAGACACTGTCCCCAGACCACTGTCCCCAGACACTGTCCCCAGACACTGTCCCCAGACACTGTCCCCCAGACACTGTCCCCAGACACTGTCGCCAGACACTGTCCCCAGACACTGTCCCCCAGACACTGTCCCCAGACACTGTCCCCCAGACACTGTCCCCCAGACACTGTCCCCAGACACTGTCCCCCAGACACTGTCCCCAGACACTGTCCCCAGACACTGTCCCCAGACACTGTCCCCAGACACTGTCCCCAGTCCCCAGACACTGTCCCCAGACACTGTCCCCAGACAACTGTCCCCAGACACTGTCCCCAGTCCCCAGACACTGTCCCCAGACACTGTCCCCCAGACACTGTCCCCCAGACACTGTCCCCAGACACTGTCCCCAGACACTGTCCCCCAGACACTGTCCCCAGACACTGTCCCCCAGACACTGTCCCCCAGACACTGTCCCCAGACACTGTCCCCTGTCCCCTGTCCCCAGACACTGTCCCCCAGACACTGTCCCCCAGACACTGTCCCCCAGACACTGTCCCCAGACACTGTCCCCTGTCCCCTGTCCCCAGACACTGTCCCCCAGACACTGTCCCCCAGACACTGTCCCCCAGACACTGTCCCCAGACACTGTCCCCCAGACACTGTCCCCAGACACTGTCCCCCAGACACTGTCCCCCAGACACTGTCCCCAGTCACTGTCCCCAGACACTGTCCCCCAGACACTGTCCCCCAGACACTGTCCCCAGACACTGTCCCCCAGACACTGTCCCCCAGACACTGTCCCCCAGACACTGTCCCCCAGTCCCCAGACACTGTCCCCAGACACTGTCCCCAGACACTGTCCCCCAGACACTGTCCCCCAGACACTGTCCCCCAGACACTGTCCCCCAGACACTGTCCCCAGACACTGTCCCCAGACACTGTCCCCCAGACACTGTCCCCCAGACACTGTCCCCCAGACACTGTCCCCCAGACACTGTCCCCAGTCCCCAGACACTGTCCCCAGACACTGTCCCCAGACACTGTCCCCCAGACACTGTCCCCCAGACACTGTCCCCCCAGACACTGTCCCCCAGACACTGTCCCCAGACACTGTCCCCAGACACTGTCCCCAGACACTGTCCCCCAGACACTGTCCCCCAGACACTGTCCCCCAGACACTGTCCCCAGACACTGTCCCCCAGACACTGTCCCCAGACACTGTCCCCCAGACACTGTCCCCTGACACTGTCCCCCAGGCACTGTCCCCAGACACTGTCCCCAGACACTGTCCCCAGACACTGTCCCCAGACACTGTCCCCAGACACTGTCCCCCAGACACTGTCCCCAGACACTGTCCCCAGACACTGTCCCCCAGACACTGTCCCCAGACACTGTCGCCAGACACTGTCCCCAGACACTGTCCCCCAGACACTGTCCCCAGACACTGTCCCCAGACACTGTCCCCCAGACACTGTCCCCCAGACACTGTCCCCAGACACTGTCCCCCAGACACTGTCCCCCAGACACTGTCCCCCAGACACTGTCCCCCAGACACTGTCCCCCAGACACTGTCCCCAGACACTGTCCCCAGACACTGTCCCCCAGACACTGTCCCCAGACACTGTCCCCAGACACTGTCCCCAGACACTGTCCCCAGACACTGTCCCCCAGACACTGTCCCCAGACACTGTCCCCCAGACACTGTCCCCAGACACTGTCCCCAGACACTGTCCCCCAGACACTGTGCCCAGACACTGTCCCCAGACACTGTCCCCAGACACTGTCCCCCAGACACTGTCCCCAGACACTGTCGCCAGACACTGTCCCCAGACACTGTCCCCCAGACACTGTCCCCAGACACTGTCCCCCAGACACTGTCCCCCAGACACTGTCCCCAGACACTGTCCCCCAGACACTGTCCCCAGACACTGTCCCCAGACACTGTCCCCAGACACTGTCCCCAGACACTGTCCCCAGACACTGTCCCCAGTCCCCAGACACTGTCCCCCAGACACTGTCCCCAGACACTGTCCCCCAGACACTGTCCCCCAGACACTGTCCCCCAGACACTGTCCCCAGACACTGTCCCCAGACACTGTCCCCAGACACTGTCCCCAGACACTGTCCCCCAGACACTGTCCCCAGACACTGTCCCCAGACACTGTCCCCAGACACTGTCCCCAGACACCGTCCCCCGACACTGTCCCCAGACACTGTCCCCCAGACACTGCCCCCAGACACTGCCCCCAGACACTGTCCCCAGACACTGTCCTCAGACACTGTCCCCAGACACCGTCCCCCAGACACTGTCCCCCAGACACTGTCCCCAGACACTGTCCCCCAGACACTGTCCCCAGACACTGTCCCCCAGACACTGTCCCCAGACACTGTCCCCAGACACCGTCCCCCGACACTGTCCCCAGACACTGTCCCCCAGACACTGCCCCAGACACTGCCCCCAGACACTGTCCCCAGACACTGTCCTCAGACACTGTCCCCAGACACCGTCCCCAGACACCGTCCCCAGACACTGCCCCCAGACACTGTCCCCAGACACTGTCCCCAGACACTGTCCCCCAGACACTGTCCCCAGTCCCCAGACACTGCCCCCAGACACCGTCCCCAGACACTGTCCCCAGACACTGTCCCCCAGACACTGTCCCCCAGACACTGTCCCCAGACACTGTCCCCAGTCCCCAGACACTGTCCCCAGACACTGTCCCCAGACACTGTCCCCAGACACTGTCCCCCAGACACTGTCCCCAGACACTGTCCCCAGACACTGTCCCCAGACACTGTCCCCCAGACACTGTCCCCCTGACACTGTCCCCCAGACACTGTCCCCAGACACTGTCCCCCAGACACTGTCCCCCAGACACT
The DNA here is from genome assembly GCF_047496885.1 of Scyliorhinus torazame. Lineage (NCBI taxonomy): Eukaryota > Metazoa > Chordata > Chondrichthyes > Carcharhiniformes > Scyliorhinidae > Scyliorhinus > Scyliorhinus torazame. Next base: position 3,779,053 of record NC_092712.1, read on the forward strand.
GTCCCCCAGACACTGTCCCCCAGACACTGTCCCCCAGGCACTGTCCCCCTGACACTGTCCCCCAGACACTGTCCCCCAGACACTGTCCCCAGACACTGTCCCCAGACACTGTCCCCAGACACTGTCCCCAGACACTGTCCCCCAGACACTGTCCCCCAGACACTGTCCCCAGACACTGTCCCCCAGACACTGTCCCCCAGACACTGTCCCCCAGACACTGTCCCCCAGACACTGTCCCCCAGACACTGTCCCCAGACACTGTCCCCCAGACACTGTCCCCAGACACTGTCCCCAGACACTGTCCCCAGACACTGTCCCCCAGACACTGTCCCCCAGACACTGTCCCCCAGACACTGTCCCCCAGACACTGTCCCCAGACACTGTCCCCCAGACACTGTCCCCCAGACACTGTCCCCAGACACTGTCCCCAGACACTGTCCCCCAGACACTGTCCCCAGACACTGTCCCCCAGACACTGTCCCCAGACACTGTCCCCAGACACTGTCCCCAGACACTGTCCCCAGACACTGTCCCCCAGACACTGTCCCCAGACACTGTCCCCAGACACTGTCCCCCAGACACTGTCCCCAGACACTGTCCCCAGACACTGTCCCCCAGACACTGTCCCCAGACACTGTCCCCCAGACACTGTCCCCAGACACTGTCCCCCAGACACTGTCCCCAGACACTGTCCCCCAGACACTGTCCCCAGACACTGTCCCCAGACACTGTCCCCAGACACTGTCCCCAGACACTGTCCCCCAGACACTGTCCCCCAGACACTGTCCCCAGACACTGTCCCCCAGACACTGTCCCCAGACACTGTCCCCCAGACACTGTCCCCCAGACACTGTCCCCCAGACACTGTCCCCAGACGCTGTCCCCCAGACACTGTCCCCAGACACTGTCCCCCAGACACTGTCCCCAGTCCCCAGACACTGTCCCCAGACACTGTCCCCCAGACACTGTCCCCAGACACTGTCCCCCAGACACTGTCCCCCAGACACTGTCCCCAGACACTGTCCCCAGACACTGTCCCCAGACACTGTCCCCCAGACACTGTCCCCAGACACTGTCCCCCAGACACTGTCCCCAGACACTGTCCCCAGACACTGTCCCCAGACACTGTCCCCAGACACTGTCCCCAGACACTGTCCCCCAGACACTGTCCCCCAGACACTGTCCCCAGACACTGTACCCAGACACTGTCCCCAGACACTGTCCCCCAGACACTGTCCCCCAGACACTGTCCCCAGACACTGTCCCCAGACACTGTCCCCCAGACACTGTCCCCAGACACTGTCCCCAGACACTGTCCCCAGACACTGTCCCCAGACACTGTCCCCAGACACTGTCCCCCAGACACTGTCCCCAGACACTGTCCCCAGACACTGTCCCCAGACACTGTCCCCCAGACACTGTCCCCAGTCACTGTCCCCCAGACACTGTCCCCAGACACTGTCCCCAGACACTGTCCCCAGACACTGTCCCCAGACACTGTCCCCAGACACTGTCCCCCAGACACTGTCCCCAGACACTGTCCCCAGACACTGTCCCCCAGACACTGTCCCCAGACACTGTCCCCAGACACTGTCCCCAGACACTGTCCCCAGACACTGTCCCCCAGACACTGTCCCCAGACACTGTCCCCAGACACTGTCCCCCAGACACTGTCCCCCAGACACTGTCCCCAGACACTGTCCCCAGACACTGTCCCCCAGACACTGTCCCCAGACACTGTCCCCCAGACACTGTCCCCAGTCCCCCAGACACTGTCCCCAGACACTGCCCCCCAGACACTGTCCCCCAGACACTGTCCCCCAGACACTGTCCCCAGACACTGTCCCCAGACACTGTCCCCCAGACACTGTCCCCAGACACTGTCCCCCAGACACTGTCCCCAGTCCCCCAGACACTGTCCCCAGACACTGTCCCCCAGACACTGTCCCCAGACACTGTCCCCCAGACACTGTCCCCAGACACTGTCCCCCAGACACTGTCCCCCAGACACTGTCCCCAGACACTGTCCCCAGACACTGCCCCCCAGACACTGTCCCCCAGACACTGTCCCCCAGACACTGTCCCCAGACACTGTCCCCAGACACTGTCCCCCAGACACTGTCCCCAGACACTGTCCCCCAGACACTGTCCCCAGTCCCCCAGACACTGTCCCCCAGACACTGTCCCCAGACACTGTCCCCAGACACTGTCCCCCAGACACTGTCCCCCAGACACTGTCCCCAGACACTGTCCCCCAGACACTGTCCCCAGACACTGTCCCCCAGTCCCCAGTCCCCAGACACTGTCCCCCAGACACTGTCCCCAGACACTGTCCCCCAGACACTGTCCCCCAGACACTGTCCCCCAGACACAGTCCCCCAGACACTGTCCCCAGACACTGTCCCCAGACACTGTCCCCAGGCACTGTCCCCAGACACTGTCCCCAGACACTGTCCCCAGACACTGTCCCCAGACACTGTCCCCAGACACTGTCCCCAGACACTGTCCCCAGACACTGTCCCCAGACACTGTCCCCAGACACTGTCCCCAGACACTGTCCCCCAGACACTGTCCCCAGTCCCCAGTCACTGTCCCCAGACACTGTCCCCCAGACACTGTCCCCCAGACACTGTCCCCAGACACTGTCCCCAGACACTGTCCCCCAGGCACTGTCCCCCAGACACTGTCCCCAGACACTGTCCCCAGACACTGTCCCCAGACACTGTCCCCAGACACTGTCCCCCAGACACTGTCCCCAGTCCCCAGACACTGTCCCCAGACACTGTCCCCCAGACACTGTCCCCAGACACTGTCCCCAGACACTGTCCCCCAGACACTGTCCCCCAGACACTGTCCCCAGACACTGTCCCCCAGACACTGTCCCCCAGACACTGTCCCCAGACACTGTCCCCAGACACTGTCCCCAGACACTGTCCCCAGACACTGTCCCCCAGACACTGTCCCCAGACACTGTCCCCAGACACTGTCCCCAGACACTGTCCCCCAGACACTGTCCCCAGACACTGTCCCCAGACACTGTCCCCCAGACACTGTCCCCAGACACTGTCCCCCAGACACTGTCCCCCAGACACTGTCCCCAGACACTGTCCCCAGTCCCCAGACACTGTCCCCCAGACACTGTCCCCCAGGCACTGTCCCCCAGACACTGTCCCCCAGACACTGTCCCCAGACACTGTCCCCCAGACACTGTCCCCCAGACACTGTCCCCCAGACACTGTCCCCAGTCCCCAGACACTGTCCCCCAGGCACTGTCCCCCAGACACTGTCCCCCAGACACTGTCCCCCAGACACTGTCCCCAGACACTGTCCCCAGACACTGTCCCCTGACACTGTCCCCCAGACACTGTCCCCCAGACACTGTCCCCAGACACTGTCCCCAGACACTGTCCCCCAGACACTGTCCCCCAGACACTGTCCCCAGACACTGTCCCCAGACACTGTCCCCAGTCCCCAGACACTGTCCCCAGACACTGTCCCCAGACACTGTCCCCCAGACACTGTCCCCAGACACTGTCCCCAGACACTGTCGCCAGACACTGTCCCCAGACACTGTCCCCCAGACACTGTCCCCAGACACTGTCCCCCAGACACTGTCCCCCAGACACTGTCCCCAGACACTGTCCCCCAGACACTGTCCCCAGACACTGTCCCCCAGACACTGTCCCCAGACACTGTCCCCCAGACACTGTCCCCAGACACTGTCCCCAGACACTGTCCCCAGACACTGTCCCCAGACACTGTCCCCCAGACACTGTCCCCAGACACTGTCCCCCAGACACTGTCCCCAGACACTGTCCCCCAGACACTGTCCCCAGACACTGTCCCCAGACACTGTCCCCAGACACTGTCCCCAGACACTGTCCCCAGTCCCCAGACACTGTCCCCAGACACTGTCCCCAGACACTGTCCCCCAGACACTGTCCCCAGTCCCCAGACACTGTCCCCAGACACTGTCCCCAGACACTGTCCCCAGACACTGTCCCCAGACACTGTCCCCCAGACACTGTCCCCAGTCCCCAGACACTGTCCCCAGACACTGTCCCCAGACACTGTCCCCAGACACTGTCCCCCAGACACTGTCCCCCAGACACTGTCCCCCAGACACTGTCCCCCAGACACTGTCCCCAGACACTGTCCCCTGTCCCCTGTCCCCAGACACTGTCCCCCAGACACTGTCCCCCAGACACTGTCCCCCAGACACTGTCCCCAGACACTGTCCCCAGTCACTGTCCCCAGACACTGTCCCCCAGACACTGTCCCCAGACACTGTCCCCCAGACACTGTCCCCCAGACACTGTCCCCAGTCACTGTCCCCAGACACTGTCCCCCAGACACTGTCCCCCAGACACTGTCCCCAGACACTGTCCCCCAGACACTGTCCCCAGTCCCCAGACACTGTCCCCTGACACTGTCCCCCAGGCACTGTCCCCCAGACACTGTCCCCAGTCCCCAGACACTGTCCCCAGACACTGTCCCCCAGACACTGTCCCCCAGACACTGTCCCCCAGACACTGTCCCCAGACACTGTCCCCAGACACTGTCCCCAGACACTGTCCCCCAGACACTGTCCCCCAGACACTGTCCCCAGACACTGTCCCCCAGACACTGTCCCCAGACACTGTCCCCCAGACACTGTCCCCAGACACTGTCCCCAGACACTGTCCCCCAGACACTGTCCCCTGACACTGTCCCCCAGACACTGTCCCCCAGACACTGTCCCCAGACACTGTCCCCAGACACTGTCCCCCAGACACTGTCCCCTGACACTGTCCCCCAGACACTGTCCCCCAGACACTGCCCCCCAGACACTGTCCCCAGACACTGTCCCCCAGACACTGTCCCCAGACACTGTCCCCCAGACACTGTCCCCCAGACACTGTCCCCAGACACTGTCCCCCAGACACTGTCCCCAGACACTGTCCCCCAGACACTGTCCCCCAGACACTGTCCCCAGACACTGTCCCCAGACACTGTCCCCAGACACTGTCCCCCAGACACTGTCCCCCAGACACTGTCCCCAGACACTGTCCCCCAGACACTGTCCCCAGACACTGTCCCCAGACACTGTCCCCAGACACTGTCCCCAGACACTGTCCCCAGTCCCCAGACACTGTCCCCAGACACTGTCCCCAGACACTGTCCCCAGACACTGTCCCCCAGACACTGTCCCCAGACACTGTCCCCAGACACTGTCCCCAGACACTGTCCCCAGACACTGTCCCCAGACACTGTCCCCAGACACTGCCCCCAGACACTGTCCCCAGACACTGTCCCCAGACACTGTCCCCAGACACTGTCCTCAGACACTGTCCCCAGACACTGTCCCCCAGACACTGTCCCCAGACACTGTCCCCAGACACTGTCCCCCAGACACTGTCCCCCAGACACTGTCCCCAGACACTGTCCCCAGACACTGTCCCCCAGACACTGTCCCCAGACACTGTCCCCAGACACCGTCCCCCGACACTGTCCCCAGACACTGTCCCCCAGACACTGCCCCCAGACACTGCCCCCAGACACTGCCCCCAGACACTGTCCCCAGACACTGTCCCCAGACACTGTCCCCAGACACTGTCCTCAGACACTGTCCCCAGACACCGTCCCCAGACACCGTCCCCAGACACTGCCCCCAGACACCGTCCCCAGACACTGCCCCCAGACACTGTCCCCAGACACTGTCCCCAGACACTGTCCCCCAGACACTGTCCCCAGTCCCCAGACACTGCCCCCAGACACCGTCCCCAGACACTGCCCCCAGACACTGTCCCCAGACACTGTCCCCCAGACACTGTCCCCCAGACACTGTCCCCAGACACTGTCCCCAGACACTGTCCCCAGACACTGTCCCCCAGACACTGTCCCCAGGCACTGTCCCCAGACACTGTCCCCAGGCACTGTCCCCAGACACTGTCCCCCAGACACTGTCCCCAGACACTGTCCCCAGACACTGTCCCCCAGACACTGTCCCCAGACACTGTCCCCCAGACACTGTCCCCAGACACTGTCCCCAGACACTGTCCCCCAGACACTGTCCCCCAGACACTGTCCCCCAGACACTGTCCCCAGACACTGTCCCCCAGACACTGTCCCCAGACACTGTCCCCAGACACTGCCCCCAGACACTGCCCCCAGACACTGTCCCCAGACACTGTCCCCAGACACTGTCCCCCAGACACTGTCCCCAGACACTGTCCCCCAGACACTGTCCCCAGACACTGTCCCCAGACACTGTCCCCCAGACACTGTCCCCAGACACTGTCCCCCAGACACTGTCCCCAGACACTGTCCCCAGACACTGTCCCCCAGACACTGTCCCCCAGACACTGTCCCCAGACACTGTCCCCCAGACACTGTCCCCAGACACTGTCCCCAGACACTGCCCCCAGACACTGTCCCCAGACACTGTCCCCAGACACTGTCCCCAGACAAGGGCAATTTATCATTGGCCAATCCACCTAACCTGCACATCTTTGGACTGTGGGAGGAAACCGGAGCAGCCGGAGGAAACCCACGCAGACACGGGGAGGACGTGCAGACTCCGCACAGACAGTGACCCAAGCCGGAATCGAACCTGGGACCCTGGAGCGGTGAAGCAATTGTGCTATCCACAATGCTACCGTGCTGCCCTTAAGAACAAATAAATCTACACTATCTCATTTTACTGTAATCCATGAACCTATCCAATAGCTGCTTGAAGGTCCCTAATGTTTCCGACTCAACTACTTCCACAGGCAGTGCATTCCATGCCCCCACTACTCTCTGGGTAAAGAACCTACCTCTGATATCCCTCCTATATCTTCCACCTTTCACCTTGAATTTATGTCCCCTTTGCGCTGATGTTTTTGCGTAACACGGTTTCCACCTCCACAGGTTACACCCCACACACCCTCATGACCGGATGCCCCATGAAAGGGACAGAGTACTTGTTGGGTTTAGACCTGACCAGCCCTGAAGTTACGGCCCTCACCCACGAGAAAGCTGTTGACCAATTACTTGCGAATATAAAAACGGCTCAGGTAGCAGCCGCTGTTAAACTGGGCACTAAAAGAAAACAGAGCAAGGCCTGTTTTGATAAGGCAGTACATGCAACGGAGTATCATATAGGACAACAAGTGATGTTGTCTGTGTATAACCCCAGCACATTCCTGTCTCCGAAATACTCGGGTCCGTACTCCATTACGGATAAAGTAAGCCCATCGGTATATAAAATCAAATACCCAAATGGTAAGACTGCGTGTTTTCACATAAACCAGCTAAAGGTTTATGGAGCCCAGTCAAACCACGCCCACCACGTCATGCTTGACGCAGCAGACCACACCCCGCCCACAGCCAACGTAACCAGACTAACCCCCACCCCACGTCCAGCCCAGACACGGACTCGCCCTCGACTCCACCCCCAAAATCTACACTCCGCCCCGGAACGCCCACAGACTGCAGCAGCAGAGACAGCGACTGTGACTCTGACGATAGCCACAGTAGCCCCCCTACTATCCCCATACAGCCGGACCCACACTCTGACAACAGCGACAGCACGCCTCCCTACTATCCTAGACCCACACCCAGCGACTCCGAGTTCGACTCCAGTGATCCCTTCATGATCACTTTCCTAAACAAATCCCACCACCGACCACCGAACCACACGGACGACCCCGACTTTGTCCCCACACAACTCGACGAAACCCATTGGCACCGCGACAACTCCTACAGACTCGTCCGCAACGACAAGAGCAACCCCAACTCACACCACGCAGCCCTCTCAACATTAATTCACTCCAGAGTTTGGCACCAGGGAGAAGGGGATGACCTTGAGTCTGACCCCCAATCCACCAACCCCTTTGCGACCCTGTTCGCAACAGAGAACTGAGGTGTCCACACGATGATTTAAAGGAGACACTTGGGAGAAGTGTTGTCCTTCCTGATGGAAGCTGCAGAATGTTTTATGTTGTTCGTATGTTTGTTTAAGTGTTGTTCGTCCGACAGGAGAATGTTTCTCACCGTCACACACCCATTCACCTGAAACGTTTTAGCTCTTTCCAAATCCCCCACCGCGGCCAGACGCTTGTTCAGCGGTACCAACTTGTCCACAGATACCACAATGGTACCAACTTGTCCACAGATACCACAATGGTACCAACTTGTCCACAGATACCTGGTCAGCAGACCAGACGCTCGTTCAGAGGAACTAGCTTTTCAGCTAGTACTGGTTCGAGTGCCAGACGCCCGTTCTGATTTGACGGGAGAATCACAGCAGCAACCCCACCATGATGACTACATTTTTGCCCGTTCTTGTCAGTTGCTCAGGCAGTGGAGAAACGGCGTGTGACCCACCCTGCCTGGGGACCCCCCCGCTGGTCAAAAACGCTCGGGTAGGGGACATACGGTATTGGTAGCCGTCCTACCCGGGGACTCCATCCAAATCTTACCCGTCGCGGCCCACACGCACCTCATTCGAACTTTTCCTTTCAAAACAGTTTTATTTATTTAGGCAACCTTTGGGTTGCTGCCACATGCTATTTACATCCTGGAGCATTTGGATGATAAACCTAGCACTGGTCCCCCATTGGGAAGTGTGCTGTGTCCAAACATTTGTTTTGAAAAAAAAAAATGAGGGAGTCACATAGAGTGACCAATTATAAGGGAATAATTGGCCCCGCAGGACAGACACACTAACATACCGGATATTATACCAAGGTAGTTACAGATACTATGCTTGTTTTACAGAACTCCAGAAGCTCCAGGACCGGAGAAAACAGAGAACACAAAGAAAGAAAAGAAAGAGGACAGCCATGAGGACTTCGATCATCGTGCTCAACATTTTCTTTACGAACATTTGGTTGCGCGGGAACACAGACCCCATTACTCCAAACCTCCCAGCCGTTAATGTTTCACTGCCCCGCAGTACCGAGGGCCCAGTCACCAGCGACACTGCATCATCCTGGTGTGCCAGGTTCATAACCTGGTACTCCCTGTCGTACGTTATTGAAGCACTGTTAGCGTTGGCGATACTCTGCTGTGTAGTGCAGACTATGCGCCTCCGCAAATGGAGAAGGAGAGCGTACCGCGCTCGAACCCCGGTATATCGGATCAGATCCCCTATATTCGGTTATGACCAGACCCCCGACCCCCGCGACCTATAAAACAATAATAAAGAACATGCACTTGCGTTTTTCTGTAAATAATAAAATGTACAAAACCCCAGTAACAGAAAATGTCTGATCCTGAGCTTCACTGCCAAGCCAGGAAAGAATATATGGAATGTTATGATTGTTGTTGTATGTTTTAGAGAGATAGGACGATGCAATGCTTGATGAGTGTATTTAGGTAAAATTAGATGTTCCAAATTTTTATTTTGTAGATACATGCCCCTGCCTGACATAGCGCCCTCAAGAATTGTTTAGGTAAATTTTTGTGCATAGCTAGGGTCAGAGTAGTGGCCATGTAGGAGGTGTCCCACCTCCCCCCCCGGTCAGGGAACGGAAAGGACAAAATTTAGGTGATCCTTCACGCTTCCCGTTAGGATCACAAGTAGGGAATGTAGCCACCTAAAATGGCTGATTCCCGATTAATTTGGCCAAATCCCGATATAAAATGGCTAACCGAAAAGGCTGATGGGAAAAGCAGCCAACATTGCACAAACGGACAGCTGCAGACAGAACAGCGTATTCGGCTCTGGGGAAGTCGGCCCAGATCGATACCTGCGACCATTAACAGCCCATCAACCCAGGCATCTGCAGTTTAATCGGCTATCCCCGGGAACAATTGCAACATATTAGCAATTGAATGCCGGGCCAGACCTGTCGGCGCCTGCAGTGGCTGAGACAAAGACAGGTGAACGACCACCCCCCCGATCGAGGAATCGCCCCATTATTGGAGCATATCGACCCCAGAGATTGGGAACAAGTCCAATCACTTGGGACTCAGAGTCAAGGGCCGCTCCGAGAGGCAGGAAGCCCCTGGGACCTATAAAAATAGGTCCAAGTTCAGATCGACCCTTCTCTCCCTTCTTCTCCTGCTCGCAACCTTCGCAAGAACCATCGATCAGAAACCGTAAGTTTGACTCCAGCGATCGCTACCCGATAGAGACTCCTAGCCATCGACCTGTATCAGCCTTTTGAATCCCGCGGGCCAGACCCAATTCGATAAGCCATTTGTTTCCCTGACCTGGTGGGCCATTCCTAAAGTTAAGTATTGGCAAGTAGTGGTAGGTAGTAGTTTAGAAAGTAGGATTATTGAGGAAGTATTTATGGTTGTACATAATAAATGACCGTTGATTTCAATCTTACTAAGCGGTGTGCTGTCTTATTAATCATAACTCGAGCTTGAAACACGTGGCAATATCAGAAAGATGCCTGGCGGCTCGTGAGCAAAGGTGACATAATCAGAGCTAATAAACTAAGGCTAAAAAGAGCAACAGGTGTTAGCAATTCTGGAAAGTGTGAAAATAGATAAGTCACCTGGGTCGGATGGGATTTATCCTAGGATTCTTTGGGAAACTAGGGAAGAGATTACTGAGCCTTTGGCTTTGATCTTTAAGTCATCTTTGTCAACAGGAATAGTGCCAGAAGACTGGAGGATAGCAAATGTTGTCCCCTTGTTCAAGAAGGGGAGTAGAGATAACCCCGGTAACTATAGACCAGTGAGCCTTACTTCTGTTGTGGGCAAAATCTTGGAAAGGTTTATAAGAGATAGGATGTATAATCATCTGGAAAGGAATAATTTGATTAGAGATAGTCAACACGGTTTTGTGAAGGGTAGGTCGTGCCTCACAAACCTTATTGAGTTCTTTGAGAAGGTGACCAAACAGGTGGGTGAGGGTAAAGCAGTTGATGTGGTGTATATGGATTTCAGTAAAGCGTTTGATAAGGTTCCCCACGGTAGGCTACTGCAGAAAATACGGAAGCATGGGATTCAGGGTGATTTAGCAGTTTGGATCAGAAATTGGCTAGCTGGAAGAAGACAAAGGGTGGTGGTTGATGGGAAATGTTCAGACTGGAGTCCAGTTACTAGTGGTGTACCACAAGGATCTGTTTTGGGGCCACTGCTGTTTGTCATTTTTATAAATGACCTGGACGAGGGCGTAGAAGGATGGGTGAGTAAATGTGCAGATGACACTAAAGTCTGTGGAGTTGTGGACAGTGCGGAAGGATGTTACAAGTTACAGAGGGACATAGATAAGCTGCAGCGCTGGGCTGAGAGGTGGCAAATGGAGTTTAATGCAGAAAAGTGTGAGGTGGTTCATTTTGGAAGGAATAACAGGAAGACAGAGTACTGGGCTAATGGTAAGATTCTTGGCAGTGTGGATGAGCAGAGAGATCTCGGTGTCCATGTACATAGATCCCTGAAAGTTGCCACTCAGGTTGAGAGGGTTGTTAAGAAGGCGTACGATGTGTTAGCTTTTATTGGTAGAGGGATTGAGTTTCGGAGACATGAGGTCATGTTGCAGCTGTACAAAACTCTGGTGCGGCCGCATTTGGAGTATTGCGTGCAATTCTGGTCACCGCATTATAGGAAGGATGTGGAAGCATTGGAAAGGGTGCAGAAGAGATTTACCAGAATGTTGCCTGGTATGGAGGGAAGATCTTGGGCGAAATTCTCCCCCAACGGCGGGATGTCCGCCGACTGGCGCCAAAGACAGCGTCAATCAGACGGGCATCGCGCCGGCCCAAAGGTGCGGAATGCTCCGCATCTTTGGCGGCCTAGCCCCAACATTGAGGGGCTAGGCCGACGCCGGAGGGATTTCCGCCCCGCCAGCTGGCGGAAATGGCGTTTGTTGCCCCGCCAGCTGGCGCGGAAATGCGGCGCATGCGCGGGAGCGCCAGCGGCCGCTGTCAGTTTCCCGCGCATGCGCAGTGGGGAGAGTCTCTTCCGCCTCCGCCATGGTGGAGGCCGTGGCGGAGGCGGAAGGAAAAGAGTGCCGCCACGGCACAGGCACGCCCGCGGATCGGTGGGCCCCGATCGCGGGCCAGGCCACCGTGGGGGCACCCCCCGGGGTCAGATCGCCCCGTGCCCCCCCCCAGGACCCCGGAGCCCGCCCACGCCGCCTGGTCCCGCCGGTAAATACCAGCTTTGATTTACGCCGGTGGAACCGGCAATTCCTGGGCGGGACTTCGGCCCATCCGGGCCGGAGAATCCAGCGGGGGGTCCCGCCAACCGGCGCGGCCTGATTCCCGCCCCCGCCAAATCTCCGGTACCGGAGACTTTGGCGGGGGCGGGATTCACGGCGGCCAACGGCCATTCTCCGACCCGGCGGGGGGTCAGAGAATGACGCCCCTTATGAGGGAAGGCTGAGGGACTTGAGGCTGTTTTTGTTAGAGAGAAGAAGGTTAAGAGGTGACTTAATTGAGGCATACAAGATGATCAGAGGATTGGATAGGGTGGACAGTGAGAGCCTTTTTCCTCGGATGGTGATGTCTAGCACGAGGGGGCATAGCTTTAAATTGAGGGGAGATAGATATAAGACAGATGTCAGAGGTAGGTTCTTTACTCAGAGAGTAGTAAGGGCGTGGAATGCCCTGCCTGCAACAGTAGTGAACTCGCCAACACTAAGGGCATTCAAATGGTCATTAGATAGACATATGGACGATAAGGGAATAGTGTAGATGGGCTTTAGAGTGGTTTCACAGGTCGGCGCAACATCGAGGGCTGAAGGGCCTGTACTGCGCTGTAATGTTCTATGTTCTATGTTCTAACTGTATGTCTCCGGCACAGAATCGTAACCTGCGGACGACTGTTCCGGCCATTCATGTACCTGACCTGGATCACCTCCCAATGCTGCAAAAGGTGCAGCAACTCAGAAACCGGCAAAAGCTGGCATACGATGCTCATGCTACTGATCTGCCCGTGCTCTCTCCGAAGGATGCTGTTCACATCAAGTTGCCTGGTGGAGGCTGGCCAGCTCCAGCTGTTGTTGTTCGACAGGTCATTTGTGGTTCGCATGACTGATGGATCGATTGTCCGGCGCAACAGAAGGGCGCTGCGCAAAGTTGCCTGCCCACCACCGGATCTCACGTTCCCAGATGTCGTTATGCTTTCTCCGGACACCTCGCTCCACGAGGCCATCAATCTGGCTGCACTCCCGCCTGTCAAGGCGCCATCACCCCCATCTCCATATCTCAGGCAGTCGACAAGAATCCGGCGCCACCCCCAGCAACTGGACTTCTAAATATTTCCTTTGTATATATTGTTCTGTATATGCACACCAGACACCTTACATGTACAGATTTATAAGATATGAGGGGGATAGATAGAGTGGACGTACAGAGACTGTTTCCTCGGGTGGATGTAGCTGTTACAAGGGGGCATAACTATAAGATTCAGGGTGGGAGACATAGGAGGGATGTCCGAGGTAGGTTCTTTACTCAGAGAGTGGTTAGGGTGTGGAATGGACTGCCTGCTGTGATAGTGGAGTCGGACACTTTAGGAACTTTCAAGCGGTTATTGGATAGGCACATGGAGCACACCAGAATGACAGGGAGTGGGACAGCTTGATCTTGGTTTCGACCAATGTTTGGCACAACATCGAGGGCCGAAGGGCCTGTTCTGTGCTGTACTGTTCTATGTTCATATGCATTCACTCATCAATTGCTGTAAATAGTTATCTCTGTAAATATGTCGTAGATGCTCTAAGCAACCGACAATTTTTTTTTAAAAGGGGGGGGGATGTCATAATATGCACCCATGCACATCATGAGGTAAAAGCAAGCAGTGACAGACACCCAGGTGAGCCAATCAACACACAGGACAGAACACAACCAATCACCAGACAGAACACCAGAGGGGGCTTCCAACTATAAAACACACGAGGCATCAGCACTCTGCCTCTTTCCACTGGTGATAACTGTAGTGACAGTCAGGGTGCACATATCAGTTAGCACCTTCTACACGTGGATCAGAGCTAGCCTGGTCTAGATAGTTCGAGTTAATTTACTTAGAGTCGTAGAGAGTCAACCCACCGCCAGCTGTGTGCTTCGTTACAGAAGTTCAATAAATCTTATTGAACCAACGCCTACGTTTGGTGTATTCTTTATAGTCTATCTGCATCGTGTTGCAGTCCGTGTTACCCCAGGGTGAATAACATGACACACCCTATCTAATCCTCTGATCATCTTGTATGCCTCTATTAAGTCACCTCTTAACCTTCTTCTCTCTAACGAAAAGAGCCTCAAGTCCCTCAGCCTTTCCTCATAAGATCTTCCCTCCATACCAGGCAACATTCTGGTAAATCTCCTCTGCACCCTTTCCAATGCTTCCACATCCTTCCTATAATGCGGCGACCAGAATTGCACGCAATACTCCAAATGCGGCCGCACCAGAGTTCTGTACAGCTGCAACATGACCTCCCGACTCCGAAACTCAATCCCTCTACCAATAAAGGCTAGTAAGAAGTCTGACAACACCAGGTTAAAGTCCAACAGGTTTGTTTCGATGTCACCAGCTTTCGGAGCGCTGCTCCTTCCTCAGGTGAATGAAGAGGTATGTTCCAGAAACATATATATAGACAGATTCAAAGATGCCAAACAATGCTTGGAATGCGAGCATTAGCAGGTGATTAAATCTTTACAGATCCAGAGATGGGGTAACCCCAGGTTAAAGAGGTGTGAATTGTACCAAGCCAGGACAGTTGGGAGGATTTTGCAGGCCAGGTGACATTAATAAGTTCCATCCAACCATCAGACTCACCATGGACTACTCTCCAAAATCAGTTGCATTCTTGGACACACTCGTCTCCATCAAGGACGGTCACCTCAGCACTTCGCTTTACCGCAAACCCACGGATAACCTCATGATGCTCCACTTCTCCAGCTTCCACCCTAAACACATTAAAGAAGCCATCCCCTATGGACAAGCGCTCCGTATACACAGGATCTGCTCAGACGAGGAGGAGCGTAACAGACATCAACAGACGTTGAAAGATGCCCTCGTACGAACGGGATATGGCACTCGACTCATCGATCGACAGTTCCAACGCGCCACAGCGAAAAACCGGACCGACCTCCTCAGAAGACAAACATGGGACACAACCGACAGAATACCCTTCGTCGTCCAGTACTTCCCCGGAGCGGAGAAACTACGTCATCTTCTTCACAGCCTTCAACACGTCATTGATGACGATGAACATCTTGCCAAGGTCATCCCCACACCCCCACTACTTGCCTTCAAACAACCGCGCAACCTCAAACAAACCATTGTTTGCAGCAAACTACCCAGTCTTCAGAACAGTGACCACGACACCACACAACCCTGTCATGGTAATCTCTGCAAGACGTGCCAGATCATCGACATGGATACCACTATTACACGTGAGAACACCACCCACCAGGTACGCGGTACATACTCGTGCGACTCGGCCAACGTTGTCTACCTCATACGCTGCAGGAAAGGATGTCCCGAAGCGTGGTACATTGGCGAGACCATGCAGACGCTGCGACAACGAATGAACGGCCATCGCGCAACAATCACCAGGCAGGAATGTTCCCTTCCAGTCGGGGAACACTTCAGCAGTCAAGGGCATTCAGCCTCTGATCTCCGGGTAAGCGTTCTCCAAGGCGGCCTTCAGGACCCGCGACAACGCAGAATCGCCGAGCAGAAACTTATAGCCAAGTTCCGCACACATGAGTGCGGCCTCAACCGGGACCTGGGATTCATGTCGCATTACATTCATCCCCCACCATCTGGCCTGCGAAATCCTCCCAACTGTCCTGGCTTGGTACAATTCACACCTCTTTAACCTGGGGTTACCCCATCTCTGGATCTGTAAAGATTTAATCACCTACTAATGGTCGCATTCCTAGCATTGTTTGGCATCTTTGAATTTGTCTATATATGTGTTTCTGGAACATACCTCTTCATTCACCTGAGGAAGGAGCAGCGCTCTGAAAGCTAGTGACATCGAAACAAACCTGTTGGACTTTAAGCTGGTGTTGTAAGACTTCGTACTGTGCTCACCCCAGTCCAACGCCGGCATCTCCACATCAACAAAAGCTAACATACCGTACGCCTTCTTAACAACCCTATCAACCTGGGTGGCAACTTTCAGGGATCTATGTACATGGACGCGAGATATCTCTGCTCATCCACACTACCAAGAATCTTACCATTACATAGAACATAGAACATAGAACGATACAGCGCAGTACAGGCCCTTCGGCCCACGATGTTGCACCGAAACAAAAGCCATCTAACCTACACTATGCCATTATCATCCATATGTTTAACCAATAAACTTTTTAATGCCCTCAATGTTAGCGAGTTCACTACTGTTGCAGGTAGGGCATTCCACGGCCTCACTACTCTTTGCGTAAAGAACCTACCTCTGACCTCTGTCCTATATCTATTACCCCTCAGTTTAAAGCTATGTCCCCTCGTGCCAGCCATTTCCATCCGCGGGAGAAGGCTCTCACTGTCCACCCTATCTAACCCCCTGATCATTTTGTATGCCTCTATTAAGTCTCCTCTTAACCTTCTTCTCTCTAACGAAAACAACCTCAAGTCCATCAGCCTTTCCTCATAAGATTTTCCCTCCATACCAGGCAACATCCTGGTAAATCTCCTCTGCACCCCCTCCAAAGCCTCCACGTCCTTCCTATAATGCGGTGACCAGAACTGTACGCAATACTCCAAATGCGGCCATACCAGAGTTTTGTACAGCTGCAACATGACCTCCTGACTCCGGAACTCAATCCCTCTACCAATAAAGGCCAACACTCCATAGGCCTTCTTCACAACCCTATCAACCTGGGTGGCAACTTTCAGGGATCTATGTACATGGACACCTAGATCCCTCTGCTCATCCACACTTTCAAGAACTTTACCATTAGCCAAATATTCCGCATTCCTGTTATTCCTTCCAAAGTGAATCACCTCACACTTCTCTACATTAAACTCCATTTGCCACCTCTCAGCCCAGCTCGGCAGCTTATCTATATCCCTCTGTAACCTGCTACATCCTTCCACACTGTCGACAACACCACCGACTTTAGTATCGTCTGCAAATTTACTCACCCACCCTTCTGCGCCTTCCTCTCGGTCATTGATAAAAATGACAAACAGCAACGGCCCCAGAACAGATCCTTGTAGTACTCCACTTGTAACTGAACTCCATTCTGAACATTTCCCATCAACCACCACCCTCTGTCTTCTTTCAGCTAGCCAATTTCTGATCCACATCTCTAAATCACCCTCAATCCCCAGCCTCCGTATTTTCTGCAATAGCCTACCGTGGGAAACCTTATCAAACGCTTTGCTGAAATCCATATACACCACATCAACTGCTCTACCCTCGTCTACCTGTTCAGTCACCTTCTCAAAGAACTCGATAAGGTTTGTGAGGCATGACCTACCCTTCACAAAGCCATGCTGACTATCCCTGATTATATTATTCCTATCTAGATGATTACAAATCTTGTCTCTTATAATCCCCTCCAAGACTTTACCCACTACAGACGTGAGGCTCACCGGTCTATAGTTGCCGGGGTTGTCTCTGCTCCCCTTTTTGAACAAAGGGACCACATTTGCTGTCCTCCAGTCCTCTGGCACTATTCCTGTAGCCAATGATGACATAAAAATCAAAGCCAAAGGCTCAGCAATCTCTTCCCTGGCCTCCCAGAGAATCCTAGGATAAATCCCATCAGGCCCCGGGGACTTATCTATTTTCAGCCTGTCCAGAATTGCCAACACCTCTTCCCTACGTACCTCAATGCCATCTATTCTATTAGCCTGGGGCTCAGCATTCTCCTCCACAACATTATCTTTTTCCTGAGTGATTAGTCCAGTACTCTGTCTTCCTGTTATTCCTTCCAAAATGAATCACCTCACACTTTTCTGCATTAAACTCCATTTGCATCATCGAGGGCTGAAGGGCCTGTACTGCGCTGTAATGTTCTATGTTCTATGCACCATCCCGGAAGCCACGTGTTCAACTGTTCTCTCTCCCTATTCCTCGTCTCGCTCGCACGTGGCACGGGTAACAACCCAGAGATAATAACTCTTTTTATTCTAGCTCTATGTTTCCACCCTAGCTCCCTGAATTCCTGCCTTACATCCCTATCCCTTTTCCTATCTATGTCGTTGGTGCTTATGTGGACCACGACTAGGGGCTGTGTGGTGAACCCTGTAATAGGAGATGTAAGGTAGGACCTGCGGGGATTGCGTCAGACCGCATCCGAGAACGATTGCTGGAAGGGGCCACGGTCGAACTGGCGGAGACGAAAACCTTGGCGCTCTCCATGACGGTAGCATCCTGTAACGTACAATCATACCTCTCCCGCCGCGCTGCCCACCCTTCCTACCCCTCCTGAGCCCCGCCGACGACCTCCTCAGCCGGGGCCCTGCCTTCCCAATACGCCTGCGCCGCACGTCGATCCGCGCACCCCGGGGCCCCCGCTGCTACTTCTGTGGTCAGCAGAAGCACCCCCGCCAACACTGCCCGGCCCGCACTGCAGTTTGTAAAGCCTGCAGTAAAAAGGGCCACTTCGCGGCTGTGTGCCAGGCCCGCGCAGTCGCTGCGATCGCGCCCGCTATCGCCCCTTCCCCACGCCAGACGCACAATGGGAGCCGCCATCTTCTCCTCCCAGGTCCATGTGCGACCAATGGGCGCTGCCAACTTGTCCTGACCCCGCAATGTGCGCACCATGGACGCCGCCATCTTGTCCCGACCCCGCAATGTGCGCACCATGAGTGCCGCCAACTTGTCCCCCACAGGGTCTCCGGACATCCCGATATCGGAACCGCACACGCTCACCACCCGAAGCATCCAATGGCTACCTGCAGCTCGCTTCGATGATGCTGGACCAATCTCGCCCGCACAACCTGGCCACCCGTCGACGACAGTTAAAATCAACGGCCACGCGACCTCGTGCCTGCTGGACTCCGGGAGCACCGAAAGCTTTGTTCACCCAGATCCGGTAAGGCGCTGCTCCCTCGCGGTCCACCCGGCCAATCAAAGGATCTCCCTAGCCTCCGGATCCCACTCCGTCCCGATCCGAGGCTTCTGTACTGTCCAGGGTGTAGAATTTAGTAACTTCCGCCTCTCTGTCCTTCCTAATCTCTGCACTGCATTCCTGTTGGGCCTGGACTTCCAGTGCAACCTCCAGAGCCTCACCCTCAAATTCGGCGGGCCCCTACCCCCCCCCTTACCGTTTGCGGCCTCGCGACCCTCAAGGTCGATCCCCCCTCCCTTTTTGCCAATCTAACTGTGGACTGCACGCCCGTTGCCACTAGGAGCAGACGGTACAGCACCCAGGACAAGACCTTCATCAGGTCCGAAGTCCAGCAGCTGCTTAAGGAGGGTATTACCGAGGCCAGCAACAGCCCCTGGAGAGCCCAAGTGGTAGTGGTTAAAACTGGGGAGAAACACAGGATGGTCGTGGACTACAGCCAGACCATCAATGGGTACACGCAGCTCGACGCGCACCTCCTCCCACGCATATCTGATATGGTCAATCAGATTGCACAGTACCGCGTCTTCTCAACGATTGACCTGAAATCCGCCGACCACCAGCTCCCCATCCGGAAGTCGGACCGGCCATACACTGCCTTCGAGGCGGACGGTCGGCTCTACCACTTCCTTAGGGTCCCTTTCGGCGTCACAAATGGGGTCTCGGTCTTCCAAAGAGAGATGGACCGAATGGTCGACCAGTACGGTTTGCGGGCGCCCTTTCCGTACTTAGATAATGTCACCATCTGCGGCCATGACCAGCAGGACCACGATGCCAACCTCGATAAATTCCTCCGCACTGCCACCCTTCTCAACCTGACCTACAACAAAGAGAAGTGTGTGTTCAGCACGACCCGGTTAGCCATTCTCGGCTATGTAGTCCAAAACGGACTTCTCGGGCCCGACCCCGACCGCATGCACCCCCTCATGGAGCTCCCCCTCTCCCACTGCCCCAAGGCCCTCAAACGCTGCCTGGGGTTCTTTTCCTACTACGCTCAGTGGTTCCCAAACTATGCGGACAAGGCCCGCCCACTCATTCAGTCCACCCAATTCCCTCTCCCGGCCGAGACACAACACGCTTTCGCCCGCATCAGAGCAGACATCGCCAAGGCCGGGATGCGCGCAGTGGACGAGTCATTGCCTTTCCAAGTAGAAAGCGACGCTTCAGATGTCGCCCTTGCCGCCACTCTAAACCAGGCAGGCAGGCCCGTGGCATTCTTTTCCCGCACCCTTCATGCCTCGGAAATTCGACACTCATCCGTCGAAAAAAAGGCCCAAGCTATCGTTGAAGCTGTGCGGCATTGGAGGCATTACCTGGCTGGTAAGAGATTCACTCTCCTCACTGACCAACAGTCGGTAGCCTTCATGTTCAATAACACACAGCGGGGCAAGATCAAAAATGATAAAATCTTGCGGTGGAGAATCGAGCTCTCCACCTAGAATTACGAGAGTTTGTATCGCCCCGGTAAACTCAACGAGCCCCCAGACGCCCTCTCCTGAGGTACATGTGCCAGCGCACAAGTAGACCGACTCCGGACCCTGCACGACAGCCTTTGTCACTCGGGGGTCACTCGATTGTACCATCTGGTCAAAGCTCACAATCTGCCCTACTCCGTCGAGGAAGTAAGGACAGTCACCAGAGACTGCCAGGTCTGTGCGGAGTGCAAGCCGCACTTCTACCGGCCGGACCGCGCGCGCCTGGTGAAGGCTTCCCGCCCCTTTGAACGCCTCAGTGTGGATTTCAAAGGGCCCCTCCCCTCCACCGACCGTAACATGTACATTCTCAGTGTGGTCGATGAGTACTCCAGATTCCCCTTCGCCATTCCATGCCCCGATATGAAGTCTGCCACGGTCATCAAAGCCCTCAACACCATCTTCGCTCTGTTCGATTTCCCCGCCTACATCCACAGTGACAGGGGATCCTCATTCATGGATCCTCCCAGCCTCTCGCTGGCAGGAGGTCCTCCCTGACGCTCTGCACTCCATCCGGTCACTATTGTGCACCGCCACTAATACCACACCCCATGAACGTGTTTTTACCTTCCCCAGGAAGTCCCCGGGGTGTCTCTCCCGACTTGGCTCGCTGCTCCAGGACCAGTTCTTCTCCGTAGGCACGTCCGACTCCACAAGGCGGACCCCTTGGTGGTCAGGGTTCACCTGCTCCACGCCAACCCTCAATATGCCTACGTTGAGTTCCCCGACGGCCGCCAAGATACTGTCTCACCCAGGGACCTGGCACCGTCAGGCTCCAGCCCAACACCCCCCCCCCCCCCACCAATGCGCCCCCCCCCACCTCCCACCGCGGCACCAATATTGACCCCACCAGACCACCCCCCCCTCCCCTTTTCTGCACAAGTGGACGAAGAGGACTTCCGCACGCTCCCGGAGTTCCCCGATGACTGGCCAGCATCAGCACCGCCACCACCGCCATCGGTGCCACCTCCACCTCCGCCAGCACCGACTTCGCCGCCACCGCTACGCCGCTCCCAACGAAGCACCAAAGCACCGGACCGGCTGAACCTTTGACGGACTCCGGACCGTCAACACGGACTTTTCTTTCCCTACCACTGTACATAATTGCACTAATTGTATATAGTTTCACATCACCCCCGCCGGACTCATTTTTAACAGGGGGTGAATGTGGTGATCCACTGTAATAGGAGATGGAAGGCAGGACCTGCACTACAGGTTCGCCGGTAGCTCCTGCCGGCTGGCTCCGCCCACGGAGAACTGTATAAATATGCGTGACCACCAGTGCCCTGCCATTTCGCCAGCTGCAGCAGGAGGCCACGCATCTGACTGTAATAAAGTTGTCCCCAACTTTAGTCTTTGTACAATTGATCGTGCATCAGGCTGCTCCCGCTCAGGAATATTTTAACAATGACTTGGTCAGAGATCGCTGGTGAGAGATTGAAGAATTTAAACGACTCCAATTATCAGCAAATCAAGGTTTATTGCAAAACCCAGGTCAAAATCATCAAACAGAAGAAATTATAATAAAATCTTAAACTCTAACACAAACTAAGTCTATTCAGAAAGTACTATAACGGACACAACGAAAAATCTTATTGTTACACAGTTTTAGCAATGACACAGAACACAAATCAAGTCCCCTTCCCCAGAGCCTCAACCACTATCAAAGTCAAGGGAGTTTCGCAAGCTGCTGCAGGGTACTTACAGTCACAGGCTGCAGAGGTCAAGTCAAAGGTGGAGAGGTCGAGCCAAGAGCCCCTCAATCGAAACACAGCCCCTTTTATATTGTTTTACCTGGCTTTGTCCTGTGTTCGGCCAGCCCCTTTTGCATTGAAAAGGTAAGGTTTAAAGTTCCCGCTGGTCCTGCCCCCTTTGAGCCGGTCAGAGCTGTCGACTTCCGGGTTTTCCTCCTCCTTTGCGTTGTATCAGTCCAAGTTTAAAGTTCCCGCTGGTCCCGCCCCCTTTGATCCGGTCAGAGCTGTTCGCTTCCGGGTTCTCCTCGCAGGTCCGCTCCTTCCAGCCAGGCAGACCTGCCGCGATTTGAATTTGGCGCCGACTCCGCCCCCTCCTCCCAGTGAGTTCCTGCCGGTGGCTTCTGTCAAGATTGGAGTACCTCCCCCAGGTCCGCCTCCAACTTGGTTTTTTCTACCGCTTATCTTCAAGGGGCTTTTCCAGCGCAATATACTGAACCCAGACAGTCTGTTTTTTAGGATAACGAGGTTAAGCTCTCTTGTGAAGATTTTCAGTGTCTTCCAGCTGCTCCGGAGATGGCTGCTATTCTCACCTTGCTATGTTGATGGGGTGTTAATTGGATTCTGCTCTGGTGGAGGCCAGGTCATTTACATCTGCATGGGGCTATGACCATCCCATTGTCCTGCTTGCAGGCAGGCCCCCTGTGTATTCCCGTGCCCCTTTGTCTGTGTTTTGATCTTATCTCGTTGTCTGGCTCCTTCTTCCTTGTAGCTCCTAGGGGGGGGTTTGTAAATACCTATGCCCCTACTCAGCTCAGCGGACCAAGCCTGCTGGGAAAACTGGTTACGTTCTCTTGGCTGAAAAGTCAGTTTACAGTCTCTTAGTTTTATTCTTGGGCAGTCCAAAAAGGGCCGAATTGCCCGAAAACCTTACAGATGCCCCTTCGATACGTCCCTACCTGCTTGGACCGTATCGACACAGGTGAAGGGCAATTATTTCCTTTTGTGTGGACCGTAGGTCCCCCCCCAACAACATGCGAAATTACAATTCCCAAGACAGTTCCCTTAATCTAGGCTACCCCTGATTTCAATGAGAGGGAAAGACAAGACCATACTTAATTCAAACACACAGTAACATATACACATTTCACCGGAACCCCAAACGTAAGGGTCCCTGTACATATATCACAATCAAATAACTGAAACCCGCGAATCCATACAACTATTTACATGTGACTCTGTTTATTACACTACGACTTTTCTTTTGTGGGCTGCACTCCGCGTCTTCCCCAGGGCCCGTTGAAGGCTCTTCATTTTCCTCAGTCGTCGATACCTGCAGCTGAGGCAACATAAATATAACACTACGAATACTTGTAATACCACTAACAAGTGGGAGGCTATTCGGATCCAGGCTGGGATCACAATCCATGATCCCATGTTCCACCAGTCCGGGGCTTTGAGATCTGTTATTTCGTGATCAATGGTGTGGGTTTTTTGCTCTAAGGAGAAAAAGTGTCTTTGTGAAACTTCCACAGCTTGTAATAATACCTTTAGGTCTTCCTTGACCGGGGGAATATCGTACCCAAAACGGGCCACATATTCTTGTAAGTTAGTAGTGTTTTCCCGTACCGAGAGGTGAACTGAGGAGGGTCGTGGAATGGGCAGTATTCGTTGCTGTGCTACCTGGACCTCTGCCTTGGGTTTAAAACAGAAGCTGCTGTGCAGTATCGGACACCACTGCTGTGGTTCATGTTGATACTGCTGGGCTCCAGTGGTTACACAGTATGTCCCACTTCCTATGTATGCCACCTGGGGCTGGACATGGCTCGCTGCCATCGCCTCCATGGTGCAGTTTATAGGTTCTGCCCCAACAGTCCTGAACCCGCACTGAGGTCGCGCCTCAGTGCCCAGGTGCTGAGGGCACAGGATCACCTGCGCTCCCCGGCTCCGACAGCCCGAGAGGTCAATGCCTGCCACAGCTCGCTCCCGCACTATGACATACGGCGGGACCTTTCCAAAACGAATGTGTACCCCCCCACGAATGACCCCCACATTCCCCACTCGGTACAGCGGCACCGGCTGTGCTGAACTTCCCAAGATTGGGATTCTTACGATGACCCCCAAGATTGTGTGGTTTGACCTCCCACAATCGACCGGTACCGGGTACGCCTCTGAGGCTGCACGGAGCTGGCAAGGACTCAAAACCCTGTGGAATGGGTGCAGCGCTGCCAAGTGCCTGTTGCTAATCCACGAGGGGACCTGACCCTGTCTCAGGTCCTCCAGATTACTCCTCCCCTCTCCTAGCAACCAGGCACCATACAGCCCACACACTTCATTCTGGGCAGCCTGATCCGATGAATTTCGATCTTCTTTAATTAGCGCGTTAATGGCTTTTGCATGCTCTTCCAATTGCGCGATTATCTCCTTTAGATGGAGGGTCATTGCCACCTCCTCGTGCAAACCCGACCGCACTACTGTGTTCTCATCTCTCAACACTTTTCTCAGCTGGCCTTTTAGCTGATTGATTTGCAAGGCCAGCTCCACAGTATCCATACTGTTGACAATGGATGTCCCCGTATTGAAGGCAGTGAACCCATCATTGACTAGCCCTCTACGTTGCCGACTGGAGTCCCCGTTAAATTCCCCTGCCCTATGGTACAAATCTTCCACTTCAATGTCCCCAAAATCCAAATTGTGGAATTTCTGGAACATGTCCTTCAGCAGCGCCTGATACAATAGTTCAGTCTTGCGAGGGCACCACTCTGGTAACTTCACCTCGGTTAGGTTTAGCACCACCGAGGCAACCGCGTAATGTACCCCCTGATATAATAGTTTCTTTGTTGGGACGAGCAGCAAACCATTTTCGGGCCCCCGGGTGGTGATTGGACAGTTGTGAGGGTCGATTGGTTGGGCTGTGGGTAGGGGCCTCTTTACCTGAACCAGCAGTTCGGTAGCTCTCACGGTTTCTTCCCCTCCGGGGGTTACACATCCCTTCCCATTATGGTCCCAATTTATCCCATGCCCGGCGTCTTGCCACCACCTCACAAAGGTGATTGATGCCCCTTGTGGACATGCCTTGGCCGACCCCCACAAACATAGATAAATGCCCTGGTCGGAAGCCCACCACTTATCCCAGCAAACGGTGATCCTACCCGGTGACCCCGTGATGGTCCGGTAGGTGTTGTTGTCCATGCGTTCCCAGTCCGAGGACCGATCCCTCATGTCCAGGCTCAGCTTCCTGAGCCACCACCATCTCCCCAAAGGAACGTCCCCCTCACAGGTTAAACACACCCGCCTGCCCTCAGTCACCCTAACCCGGTCAGTCGCCACCTGTATCTCCTCGCAGAGTACAGAGGCCTCTCCATAGGTGAAGCTCTGGTGGCTGGAGTACCTGGTCGAGTTCGACCCCAGCCACCCAGGCCACCTCCCCAGGTGTGAGTAGCGGGCCTGCTCTGTGGCCACCTGGTTTCCCTGTCCGGTAGTGACCAGAGGGGCTCTGCCGCCAGAGCACCCATAGACAAAGGACTCTTCTGTCTCGCCTCTGCGTAGTTCTCCCGGTCCCACCATCGCCAGGATCAGCAAACTCCACATCGTCGGGTGCCCCATCTGTAAGACAAACAAAACACATCCTTGCCTCTACAGAACTACCTACCTTAAAGTGCATGGGTTCTATCCAGCGGCAGCAGCAGCTCCCGCTTTGAAGTTGTGAAATCAACATGAAATTGCCGCAGCCTGTCTGTGATTCTGTGTCCACAGCCCGGCTCCCCAGGGTCCTAGTGCCTGCTGCTATCCGGCGGCAGCAGCAGCTCCCGCTTTGAAGTTGCCGCAGCCTGTCTGTGATTCTGTGTCCACAGCCCGGCTGCACCAGGGTCCTAGTGCCTGCTCCTTCATCATTTTACCATTGCACTAGGCGCTTCTGTGTTCCCACGATCCTAAATACTTCACACACCACTACACACTAATTAGAACTAACAGGGGGGGAATGCTATATACAATGCCACCCGTCTCCGGGTGGCCAAATTAAAACTGTGCCCCGCTAAACTGGGGCAGTTCACCTGTTTGGTCCAACGGCTCGGGCCAGACCGTCCCCTCCCGGGGGTTCGTGCTGCCCCTTGCCTCTCCTTCCCCAACAGGGTTCGGTGATCCCTCATCGCTCCCTTCTACTCGGGCCCCCTTACTGCGGGACCGGGTTCTAGGGAGGTGTGATGGGGACCATCTTACCGGGGGCTTGGAGACCCGATTGCTCCTTCGTCCCCTGACTGGTTCCCAAACCCAAGGTGATACCTCCACTTCCTCCGCCTCCTTAGCCTCTATACTAAGGCAGGCTACCTGACCCACAGGTAAGGGCTTGGGAATCATCACTGTCCCTGGGCTGGGTGCTTGCAGCACTGTCGGTCTCTTTGGGACTGCCCCTTCGGGACAGCACCTTGTCACCGGTTGTGTGGTCGTGGAGTCAGGGACCTCCCCCACCGTCGTTAATTCTACGGGGGGTTTCTCCACTACCACCCCCAGTCTTCCCCCCACCTTGCTCTTACCGGCCCTGGTGGGGTCGAACAGTTTGCACTGGTTCACGTGGAACCATTTAATCTTCCGGGGGAGCTGTACTGCGTAAACCATGGGGCTGGCCTTGTCCACTATACTGTACGGTCCCGCGTACAGTGGCTCAAAGGCTCCTACCCGTGCGAAATTCCGGACCATTACTTGGTCCCCTATGGCCCATTCCTGGGTAGTGTGGGGCTCGAGTAGCAGCTTGTTCCTCCGGTGCTGGGTTCCCATGTTAAACGCTGCCTGCCAATTAATTTCCTTCAGCTGCTCCATCAGCTTCTTAGCGAACCTGTCCCGGTTTACCTCCCTAAGCTGCCCCTCTGTCAGGGAAGGTACCCTGACATGGATCGGGGTTCTCATGACTCTCCCTGTCATGAGCTCGTGCGGGGAGTACCCTGTGCTCCTGGACTGGCTTGCCCGGATCCCCATTAAAACTAGGGGTAAGATTTCTACTCACCGGTTGGGCGAGCTGCCTGTTTCTTTCCTGATCCTTTCCTTTATGGTCCTATTTAACCTTTCCACAGGACCTGAGGATTGAGGGTTATAAGCCACATGCCACTTTGCCTTAATCCCCAGGACTTTCAGGGTCGCTTGCATCACCTGTCCCGTGAAGTGACTCCCCTGATCTGGCTCCACAAACTGTGGGAGTCCCCACCTCGAGAATACCTCCCTGACCAATATCCTGGCTGTGCCTGCTGCGGTGGCTGTTCGGCAGGGGAAGGCTTCTACCCACTTTGTGAAAATATCCACCAACACCAGACAGTACTTGTAACCCCCTGCCGCTGGGGGAAGGGGTCCAATATAGTCGATCTGTATCGACTGCCAGGGCCCCTCCACCCTGCGGATGTGCCCCAACGAGACCTTTCTTTTCTTGGGATCCGGGTTATTAGTAGCACACACCAAACAGCTCGCGCAGAAATCGCGAGCATCCTCCCGGAGGCTCGGCCACCACCCCACCTTCTCCACCCGTTGCCAGGTGGTCTCAGGGCCGGGATGTCCCGCTCCGGGGCTCTCATGGGCCATTTCGATAAATTCCCTATGGTGCTGGGAAGGCACTATCCACTGGTCCCCCCTGAAGAGCATGCCCTCCTTCAGGGTGATGTCCTTTCCCCCATAGGGCCCCTCTATCCTTTCCTGCCTACCCATGGCCGTTATGACTTTCTTTAGCTCGGGGTCCTGTCCCTGGGCAGTGGCTAGATCTGGGGCCAAACTCGTTCCATCCCCCCTCTGGGGCTGTCTTGTAACGGCCGCTACCTGTCCCTCTTCGTACGGGTCCCACGCTATCCCATTCTTAGCCCCCTCTCGAGCCAGGCTGTCTGCTCTCTGGTTACCCTCGCCCCGTGGCTCTGTTTTGGAGTGAGCTTTCACCTTAAGGATATACCTGTCCTCCCCTTGCCCAACTGCTGCCACGATCTTCTCGAGGAGGGGTTTTGTGGCCAGTGGCTTTCCATCCTCGGAGGTGTATCCTCGGCGGGACCAGATAGCCAGGTACTCCGTGCAGGAGTTGCATGTAAACATGCTATCTGAGCAGATGGTATATGGCGTGGGAAAACGGTCGGGGTGGGTCACCACATACATCACTGCAGCCAGCTCTGCCTGCTGGGCGCTGAGTGTATGGGGGAGTTTAAGGGCCAGGGCTATCTCTGCATCGGGGTCCCAGATCCCACAGCCCGTGAACCTGACGCCCTCTGCTACAGTACTGGACCCATCCACATAGATCTCCCTCCCTGTGGGGTGCAGCCCTGCCCGGAGTCCGAACCCTACCTCCCATACCCCTTCTACGGAACAGTGGTGTGGCTCCCCGGGGTATATCAGGTTGGCTGCGAGCTGTGGCTCATTCAGCCCTTTTACCTGAAGGGCCATTTGTGACAGCAGGAGGGTCCACCTGGTGATTCTGGCGCTGCTGACCGTGCCGTCCTTAATCCTGCCGTCCAGCAGCATTTGGGTCGGGGTGTGATGTGTGTAGAGGGTGCCATCTCCGCTACTCCACTACTGGGCCGATATCTGGGGTTTGGATGTCTGTGTGTGTCTCTCTCCAGCTGGCACTGAAACTTCAGAGGCCAGGGGATGTCGCACTGGGACACTTCCACTGAAGAGAGCACTGATTCAAGCCTGCCGTTTATTCCTAACCGACAGCCTGAGACTTATATCACACAGATCTCCAGACCCCTACCAATACCCAGGTGATTCTCTCTCTTGCCGGTGGTACAACCCCCACCCGGTTCCTACTCCACTAGAGTAGCTTTCCCAAGAGAGAGAATAGGACACTGCTGTTTATTTCCTAACCAGCAGTCTGTCCTGAGTGAATCGCTCAAGATGACCCTCGATTCTTGAACCCGGAATTAAGGTGAGGAGTATTTTTAACAATGACTTGGTCAGAGATCGCTGGTGAAGGATTGAAGAATTTAAACGACTCCAATTATCATCAAATCAAGGTTTATTGTAAAACCCAGGTCAAAATCATCAACAGAAGAAACACAATAAAATCTTATGCTCTAATACAACTAAGTCTATTCAAAAGGTAATATAGCGGACACAACGAAAATTCTTACGGTTACACAGGTTTTAGCAAAATCACAAGGCACAAAACAAGTTCCCTTCCCCAAAGCCTCAACCACTATTAAAGTCAAGGGAGTTTCGCAAGCTGCTGCGGGTTACTTACGGTCACAGGCTGCAGAGGTCAAGTCAGGGGTGCAGAGGTCGAGCCAGGAACGAAGAGACCCCCAATTGAAAACACAGCCCCTTTTATATTGCTTTACCTGGCTTTGTTCTGTGATCGGCCAGCCCCTTTTGCATTGAAAGGGTAAGTTTTAAAGTTCCCGCTGGTCCCGCCCCCTTTGAGCCGGTCAGACCTGTCGAGATGGGAGTACCTCCCCTAGGTCCGCCTCCAGTCTGTTTTTTGAGATAACGAGGTTGAGCTCCCTTGAAGATTTTCAAAGACTTCCATCTGCTCCGGAGATGCTGCTATGTTGATGGGGTGTTGATTGGATTCTGCTCTGGTGGAGGCCAGGTCATTTACATTTGCATGGGGCTATGACCATCCCATTGTCCTGCTTGCATGCAAGCCTCCTGTGTATTCCCGTGCCCCTTTGTCTGTGTCTTGATGTTATCTTGTTGTCTGGCTCCTTCTTCCTTGTAGCTCCTAGGGGGGTGTTTGTAAATATTTATGTGCTTATGTCCCCACTCAGCTCAGCGGGCCAAGCCTGCTGGGAAAACTGGTTCTGTTCCCTTGGCTGGAAAGTCAGTTTACAGTCTCTGAGTTTCTCCAAAAGGGCCGAATTGCCCGAAAACCTTACATGTGTCAGGAGGGTGATGGGGCCCATCCGGACAAATACCTGCATCCGCTTTACCGCCCAGTGGGTGGCCAGCAGATGCCTCTCACAGTTGGAGTATGCCCGCTCCACGTCTGTGAGGACCCGAGAGGAGTATACCACCGGCCTCAACTTGCCATGCCGGGTCTGGAGGAGCACAGCACTCAGGCCATCACTGCCTGCGGCCACCTCCAGGAAAAACTCCTCCCGGGGGTTAATGGCTCCCAGGGCTGGGGCTTTCTGCAAGTCCTCCTTGAGTCGGACGAACGCCGTCTCACACTTACTGTCCCAGTCCCACTCCACCCCCTTGTGCAGCAGCCTAAGCAGAGGCGCTGCTGTGGTGGCATAGTCCTCAATGAAATCCCTGCAGTAGCCGGTGATTCCTAAAAAGGACCGTATCCCCTTTACATCTACGGGGACTGGGAGTTCCTGCACTGTTTGTCTCCTGGCAGTGTCAATCCCTCTCTCTCCAGCTCTCAGGGTTAACCCCAGGAACTTCACCTCTCCTAACCCGATCTGTGCCTTTTTAGGGTTAACTTTCAGCCCTCCTTTGTACAATAACCCTAACAGCTCGTCCACCAGGGGCCCATGCTCCTCACTATTACTGGTGAACAACAGGATGTCGTCCACATACTGCACCAGCTTGTGTGGCTCACTGAACCCCTTTAAGCATTCGGCCATGCATTGATGGAAAATGCTCGGGCTGTTATGGAATCCCTGCGGGAGACAGGTCCATGTGTACTGTTGCCCCTTAAAGGTAAAGGCAAACTTGTATTGGTCCTCCCGTCTGACCGGGACGGACCAAAATCCATTCGAAATATCCAGCACCGTAAAAATTGAGGCGGATGCTGGAATTTCTCCTAGCAAGTCTGCCACGGCCGCCACCGTTGGGGCGCAGGCCGGAATGTGTTTATTCAGGACTCTGTAGTCCACGGTGGCCCTCCAGGAGTTGTCCGGCTTCCTCACCGGCCAGAGCGGGGAGTTTACATGGGTGGCAATTGTCCTCAACACCCCTTGCCGCACCAGTGAGTTTAGGGCCACCTCCAAGTCTGCCTCTGCTTCCCGGGGGAAGCGGTACTGTTTCTGGGGCTGGGACATGGGGTCCCCATCTACCCTGACCTCTGTCCCAGTAACTCTCCCACAATCATGCTTGTGGGTGGCAAAAGCAGCCAGATTCCTGCGGACATACTCCCTGAACTCTTCCGGGGTATTCCTCTCCAGGGCTTCTAAATCGTACCCTTCCTTTGGCTGTACCACGCACAAAGCTCCCTTCTCCTGGGCTCTGTCAATTACCCTCAATTCCCTTTCACTCCCTTCCGTTGCTGCACCCCACAGGCAGTGATTTCTTAGGTCCACCAGGATCTGATGAGCCACTATGAAATCAGCTCCTAGGATCCCTTTCCCCTCCTGTTCCCATCTCATCAGGACGCATTTCCAGTGCGCCTGGAGTGCCCCTAACCTGATAGACAGGGGAACAGAGAAAAAACCCATTTTTTCGTTCCCGGTAAATCCAATGAGACTATAGGGTACCCCGCTAGACAGAGGGGATGCTCGGGGATTGTCCGTGTGGACTATAGTACTGGAAGCACCTGTGTCCAGTAGGTAACTCCCGACCGTATCCTGGACCTCCATTTTGACCCAGGGTCTCCCGCACGGGCCATACTCCAGTGGGCATAGAAAGGTGGGCTGCTGAGGGGCTAGTCATTCGGAGGCTTCCCTGGGTGCGGGGGCGGGCTGACCCTGGCCCGTTGCCATAGCCACCTGTCCTGAGCCTTGCAAAAGGGCTAAAATTTTACTTATCTCGATGGTTCCCGGGGCAGCTGCTCCTGCCGCCGGGGTCTGACTCTCTACTGCGGGAGCCCTCTCCTGCTTGCTAGGGTTTTTACATTCCCTCTTGAAATGCCCGGCCTTCCCACACCCGTAGCATACTGGTTTCTTGTCGGAGGTCCGGGTGCCCTCATGCTTCCACTCTCTCTTAGGGGCTGCTGGCGCGATTTCATGCACCCTACCCTTAAGGGGCTTGTCCTCACCCCTCTCCCCATTACGATATGCGAGGGTAAGTTTCCTAAGGACCTCTTCCTCATTAAGGGCCGGGGTCTGCGGGTCGAACCAGTGTTCGGCTTTTGCCCTAACGTTAGGGAGACAGTTGGCAACTAGGGTCTTCAGCCAGTGGGCGGTTCTTTCCCCTAAATTCCGTCTATCCGCTTGAACCCCGCATGCCTCCATATAGACAGTCCACAGCCTGTCTGCGAACATGGTGGGAGATTCCCCTGGTTGCTGCTTGGTTTCCCCCACCCTCATGAAAGGGCTCCCCAGATTCAAGCCCATCGCCTCCAGAACAGCAGTCTGTGCTGCCGCCCATGTGTCAGGTCTTCCCCCATTCCCAGAGGTCACTGTCCTGCATAGCTGTGCATCTAGGGTCATCAGGAGCATCCTTATTTGCTCCCCCTCGTCGCAGTCATTAATGCTGGCTGCCTGTTCCACCTCCATAAAATGAAGCGACGGATCCCCTTTTGGAGTTAGTCTGGGAACGTGGGCCACCATCCCCCTGAGCGCGGATGCCCCATGAGGAATGATAATGTCGCCCTCAACCGGTCCCCTATTTGCCAGCCCCGCCGGGGGACCATACCTTCTTTGCCTGACAGGGCACATCTGCCCTACCTGGGGTTCCTGCTCCTCCTCCCCACTGTCCAGCTCTCCTGCCCCGTTGGGTAGCCCCCCTGTCCCCGGGCTAGCTACCCATATAGGAGACGCCGCTATCTGGGGATACACTGCCGACCCCCCTTGGACTTGCCCCTGAACGTGCAGCCCGATCTCCCCCTGCCGACCCGGACACAATCCCGGTGCCTCAGGAGGCGGTCTATTCCCCTTGGCCTCTGGGGAATCATCCGCTGCGAAGAGCACCTTGCCCCTAGGGAACCCCCCTGGACCTACCAGGTGTATCTGTCCCCTGAACTTGGACAAGGTCTCCTCCAACTCCGTTATTCGTGCCTGGCACGGCCCATGGGCACAGTCCCCTACTTCCTCGCGAGCCACTCGGTACGCTGCCTGGATGTCCCGGAACTTCCCCTCCAGCTTCCTACACTGCTCTGTACTCCGAGCATAGAGTTCCTGGAGCCTCCGTTCCTTTTCTTTACCCTCCACTATCTGGCAGTGGAGATAGTCCTTCTCGCACCGGTTAGACTCGCTTTCCTGTTTCATTTCTGCCAATTCCTCCCGCAGTCGTTCCGCTGCGCTAGCCTCCTGCTCTAACTCTTCGATCCTTTGCTCTGCGTTGACTACCTGCTGAGACAGGCAAACCAGCCAAACTGCCTTCTCCAAGTGCTTTTTGTGCGCCTTACTTTCTGTCCATGCAGCCGCTGCCATTACCGGTTGCTCCGCATTGATTAGTTCTGAGACCCAAGGTTTGGTGAGGTTGACCTTTTGCCACAAATACGAGGATATTCTCTCCTCCATTTTACTTCGTTCCCTCACCCCCTCTGCCAAGTCACATACTCCAAACCACCGGGGTCCTGCCGCGGTCGCCATTGTAGAGGGTGCCATCTCTGCTACTCCACTACTGGGCCGATATCTGGGGTTTGAGTATCTGTGTGTGTCTCTCTCCAGTTGGCACTGAAACTTCAGAGGCCAGGGGATGCCGCACTGGGACACCTCCACGGGAGAGAGCACTGAATCAAGCCTGCCGTTTATCCCTAACCGGAAGCCTGAGGCTTATATCACACAGATATCCAGACCCCCACCAATGCCCAGGTGATTCTCTCTCTTGCCGGTGGTGCAACACCCACCCGGTTCCTACTTCGCTGGAGTAGCTTTCCCAAGAGAGAGAATAGGACACTGCTGTTTATTACCTAACCAGCAGTCTGTCCTGAGTGAATCGCTCAAGATGACCCTAGATTCTTGAACCCGGAATTAAGGTGAGGAATATTTTAACAATGACTTGGTCAGAGATCGCTGGTGAGAGATTGAAGAATTTAAACGACTCCAATTATCAGCAAATCAAGGTTTATTGCAAAACCCAGGTCAAAATCATCAAACAGAAGAAATTATAATAAAATCTTAAACTCTAACACAAACTAAGTCTATTCAGAAAGTACTATAACGGACACAACGAAAAATCTTATTGTTACACAGTTTTAGCAATGACACAGAACACAAATCAAGTCCCCTTCCCCAGAGCCTCAACCACTATCAAGGTCAAGGGAGTTTCGCAAGCTGCTGCAGGGTACTTACAGTCACAGGCTGCAGAGGTCAAGACAAAGGTGGAGAGGTCGAGCCAAGAGCCCCTCAATCGAAACACAGCCCCTTTTATATTGTTTTACCTGGCTTTGTCCTGTGTTCGGCCAGCCCCTTTTGCATTGAAAAGGTAAGGTTTAAAGTTCCCGCTGGTCCCGCCCCCTTTGAGCCGGTCAGAGCTGTCGACTTCCGGGTTTTCCTCCTCCTTTGCGTTGTATCAGTCCAAGTTTAAAGTTCCCGCTGGTCCCGCCCCCTTTGAGCCGGTCAGAGCTGTTCGCTTCTGGGTATTCCTCGCAGGTCCGCTCCTTCCAGCCAGGCAGACCTGCCGCGATTTGAATTTGGCGCCGACTCCGCCCCCTCCTCCCAGTGAGTTCCTGCCGGTGGCTTCTGTCAAGATTGGAGTACCTCCCCCAGGTCCGCCTCCAACTTGGTTTTTTCTACCGCTTATCTTCAAGGGGCTTTTCCAGCGCAATATACTGAACCCAGACAGTCTGTTTTTTAGGATAACGAGGTTAAGCTCTCTTGTGAAGATTTTCAGTGTCTTCCAGCTGCTCCGGAGATGGCCGCTATTCTCACCTTGCTATGTTGATGGGGTGTTAATTGGATTCTGCTCTGGTGGAGGCCAGGTCATTTACATCTGCATGGGGCTATGACCATCCCATTGTCCTGCTTGCAGGCAGGCCCCCTGTGTATTCCCGTGCCCCTTTGTCTGTGTTTTGATCTTATCTCGTTGTCTGGCTCCTTCTTCCTTGTAGCTCCGAGGGGGGGGTTTGTAAATACTTATGCCCCTACTCAGCTCAGCGGACCAAGCCTGCTGGGAAAACTGGTTACGTTCTCTTGGCTGAAAAGTCAGTTTACAGTCTCTTAGTTTTATTCTTGGGCAGTCCAAAAAGGGCCGAATTGCCCGAAAACCTTACAGAGCAACAGGGACAGACTCTGTGCCAGAGGCCCGTACCCCATGGCTTACCCCTGGTAAGTCGTCCCCCCCACAAGTATCCAAAGCGGTATACTTGTTACTAAGGGGAACGGCCACAGGGGATCCCTGTACTGACTGCTTCCTCCCAGCCCCTCTCACCGTCACCCATCTATCTTTATTCTTCGGAGTAACTACATCCCTGAAGCTTCTATCTGTGACCACCTCTGCCTCCCGAATGATCCGAAGTTCCTCCAGCTCCAGTTCCCTAACGCGGTTTCTGAGGAGCTGGAGATGGGTGCACTTCCAGGTGAAATCAGCAGGGACACTGACGGCGTCCCTCACCTCAAAGATTCTGCTGGAGGAACATTGCACTGCCTTCCCTGCCATCCCCTCGAGATAACTTGCAGATAAAACAAGAAAAAGAAAGAAAGAGCTTACCTGATATTCACTCAACCCCTCAGGTTAGAGGAGGCAGCTCCTGTCCCCCTTTTAAATCTCCGGCTCCTCTCCCGCTTTTAAATCTCCGGCTCCTCTCCCGCTTTTAAATCTCTGGCTCCTCTCCCGCGCTTTTAAATCTCCGGCTCCTCTCCCGCTTTTAA
Source organism: Scyliorhinus torazame (assembly GCF_047496885.1). Classification (NCBI taxonomy): domain Eukaryota; kingdom Metazoa; phylum Chordata; class Chondrichthyes; order Carcharhiniformes; family Scyliorhinidae; genus Scyliorhinus; species Scyliorhinus torazame. Next base: position 3,814,776 of record NC_092712.1, read on the forward strand.
ATCTCCGGCTCCTCTCCTGCTTTTAAATCTCCGGCTCCTCTCCCGCTTTTAAATCTCCGGCTCCTCTCCTACTTTTAAATCTCCGGCTCCTCTCCTGCTTTTAAATCTCCGGCTCCTCTCCAGCTTTTAAATCTCCGGCTCCTCTCCCACTTTTAAATCTCCGGCTCCTCTCCCGTTTTTAAATCTCCGGCTCTCTCCCGCTTTTAAACCTCCGGCTCCTCTCCTACTTTTAAATCTCCGGCTCCTCTCCCGCTTTTAAATCTCCGGCTCCTCTCCCGTTTTTAAATCTCCGGCTCTCTCCCGCTTTTAAACCTCCGGCTCCTCTCCAGCTTTTAAATCTCCGGCTCCTCTCCCGCTTTTAAACCTCCGGCTCCTCTCCCGTTTTTAAATCTCCGGCTCTCTCCCGCTTTTAAACCTCCGGCTCCTCTCCAGCTTTTAAATCTCCGGCTCCTCTCCCGCTTTTAATCCTCCGGCTCCTCTCCCGTTTTTAAATCTCCGGCTCTCTCCCGCTTTTAAATCTCCGGCTCCTCTCCTACTTTTAAATCTCCGGCTCCTCTCCCACTTTTAAATCTCCGGCTCCTCTCCCGTTTTTAAATCTCCGGCTCTCTCCCGCTTTTAAACCTCCGGCTCCTCTCCAGCTTTTAAATCTCCGGCTCCTCTCCCGCTTTTAAACCTCCGGCTCCTCTCCCGTTTTTAAATCTCCGGCTCCTCTCCTACTTTTAAATCTCCGGCTCCTCTCCTGCTTTTAAATCTCCGGCTCCTCTCCCGCTTTTAAATCTCTGGCTCCTCTCCCGCGGTTTAAATCTCCGGCTCCTCTCCAGCTTTTAAATCTCCGGCTCCTCTCCCGCTTTTAAATCTCTGGCTCCTCTCCCGCGCTTTAAATCTCCGGCTCCTCTCCCGCTTTTAAACCTCCGGCTCCTCTCCCGTTTTTAAATCTCCGGCTCCTCTCCTACTTTTAAATCTCCGGCTCCTCTCCTGCTTTTAAATCTCCGGCTCCTCTCCCGCTTTTAAATCTCTGGCTCCTCTCCCGCGGTTTAAATCTCCGGCTCCTCTCCAGCTTTTAAATCTCCGGCTCCTCTCCCGCTTTTAAATCTCTGGCTCCTCTCCCGCGCTTTAAATCTCCGGCTCCTCTCCCGCATTTAAATCTCCGGCTCCACACCCGCGCTTTAAATCTCCGGCTCTTCTCCCGCTTTTAAATCTCCGGCTCCTCTCCTGCGTTTAAATCTCCGGTTCCTCTCCCGCTTTTAAATCTCCGGCTCCTCCTCTCCTACTTTTAAATCTCCGGCTCCTCTCCCGCTTTTAAATCTCCGGCTCCTCTCCTACTTTTAAACCTTCGGCTCCTCTCCTGCTTTTAAATCTCCGGCTCCTCTCCTACTTTTAAATCTCCGGCTCATCGCCCGCATTTAAATCTCCGGCTCCACACCCGCGCTTTAAATCTCCGGCTCCTCTCCCGCGCTTTAAATCTCCGGCTCTTCTCCCGCTTTTAAATCTCCGGCTCCTCTCCTGCGTTTAAATCTCCGGCTCCTCTCCTGCGTTTAAATCTCCGGCTCTTCTCCCGCTTTTAAATCTCCGGCTCCTCTCCCGCTTTTAAATCTCCGGCTCCTCTCCCGCTTTTAAATCTCCGGCTCCTCTCCGGCTTTTAAATCTCCGGCTCCTCTCCTGCTTTTAAATCTCCGGCTCCTCTCCCGCTTTAAAATCTCCGGCTCCGCTCCCGCTGTTAAATCTCCGGCTCCTCTCCCGCTTTTAAATCTCCGGCTCCTCTCCCGCTTTTAAATCTCCGGCTCCTCTCCTGCTTTTAAATCTCCGGCTCATCCCCTGCTTTTAAATCTCCGGCTCCTCTCCCGCTTTTAGATCTCCGGCTCCTCTCCCGCTTTTAAATCTCCGGCTCCTCTCCCGCTTTTAAATCTCCGGCTCCTCTCCCGCTTTTAAATCTCCGGCTCCTCTCCCGCTTTTAAATCTCCGGCTCCTCTCCTGCTTTTAAACCTCCGGCTCCTCTCCCGCTTTTAAATCTCCGGCTCCTCTCCTGCTTTTAAATCTCCGGCTCCTCTCCCGCTTTTAAATCTCTGGCCCCTCTCCCGCTTTTAAATCTCCGGCTCATCTCCCGCTTTTAAATCTCCGGCTCCTCTCCCGCGCTTTTAAATCTCCGGCTCCTCTCCTGCTTTTAAATCTCCGGCTCCTCTCCCGCTTTTAAATCTCCGGCTCATCTCCCGCTTTTAAATCCCCGGCTCCTCTCCCGCGCTTTTAAATCTCCGGCTCCTCTCCCGCGCTTTTAAATCTCCGGCTCCTCTCCCGCGCTTTTAAATCTCCGGCTCCTCTCCCGCGCATTTAAATCTCCGGCTCCTCTCCTGCTTTTAAATCTCCGGCTCCTCTCCTGCTTTTAAATCTCTGGCTCCTCTCCCGCTTTTAAATCTCCGGCTCCTCTCCCGCTTTTAAATCTCCGGCTCCTCTCCCGCGCTTTTAAATCTCCGGCTCCTCTCCTGCTTTTAAATCTCCGGCTCCTCTCCCGCTTTTAAATCTCCGGCTCATCTCCCGCTTTTAAATCCCCGGCTCCTCTCCCGCGCTTTTAAATCTCCGGCTCCTCTCCCGCGCTTTTAAATCTCCGGCTCCTCTCCCGCGCTTTTAAATCTCCGGCTCCTCTCCCGCGCTTTTAAATCTCCGGTTCCTCTCCTGCTTTTAAATCTCCGGCTCCTCTCCTGCTTTTAAACCTCCGGCTTCTCTCCTGCTTTTAAATCTCTGGCTCCTCTCCCGCTTTTAAATCTCCGGCTCCTCTCCCGCTTTTAAATCTCCGGCTCCTCTCCTGCTTTTAAATCTCCGGCTCCTCTCCTGCTTTTAAACCTCCGGCTCCTCTCCTGCATTTAAATCTCCGGCTCCTCTCCCGCTTTTAAATCTCCGGCTCCTCTCCCACTTTTAAATCTCCGGCTCCTCTCCCACTTTTAAATCTCCGGCTCCTCTCCCGCTTTTAAATCTCCGGATCCTCTCCTGCGCTTTTAAATCTCCGGCCCCTCTCCCGCTTTTAAATCTCCGGCTCCTCTCCCACGCTTTTAAATCTCCGGCTCCTCTCCCGCTTTTAAATCTCCGGCTCCTCTCCCGCTTTTAAATCTCTGGCTCCTCTCCCGCGCTTTTAAATCTCCGGCTTCTCTCCTGCATTTAAATCTCCGGCTCCTCTCCCGCTTTTAAATCTCCGGCTCCTCTCCCGCTTTTAAATCTCTGGCCCCTCTCCTGCTTTTAAATCTCCGGCTCCTCTCCCGCTTTTAAATCTCCGGCTCCTCTCCCCCGCTTTTAAATCTCTGGCCCCTCTCCCGCTTTTAAATCTCCGGCTCCTCTCCCGCGCTTTTAAATCTCTGGCCCCTCTCCCGCTTTTAAATCTCTGGCTCCTCTCCCGCGCTTTTAAATCTCCGGCTCCTCTCCCGCGCTTTTAAATCTCCGGCTCCTCTCCTGCTTTTAAAACTCCGGCTCCTCTCCCGCTTTTAAATCTCCGGCTCCTCTCCCGCTTTTAAATCTCCGGCTCCTCTCCCAATTTTAAATCTCCGGCTCCTCTCCCGCTTTTAAATCTCCGGATCCTCTCCTGCGCTTTTAAATCTCCGGCTCCTCTCCCGCTTTTAAATCTCCGGATCCTCTCCCGCGCTTTTAAATCTCCGGCTCCTCTCCCGCTTTTAAATCTCCTGTTCCTCTCCCGCTTTTAAATCTCCGGCTCCTCTCCTGCTTTTAAATCTCCGGCTCCTCTCCCGCTTTTAAATCTCCGGCTCCTCTGCCGCGCTTTTAAATCTCCGGCTCCTCTCCCGCTTTTAAATCTCCGGCTCCTCTCGTGCTTTTAAATCTCCGGCTCCTCTCGTGCTTTTAAATCACCGGCTCCTCTCCCGCTTTTAAATCACCGGCTCCTCTCCCGCTTTTAAATCACCGGCTCCTCTCCCGCTTTTAAATCTCTGGCTCCTCTCCCGCTTTTAAATTTCCGGCTCCTCTCCTGCTTTTAAATCTCCGGCTCCACTCCTGATTTTAAATCTCCGGCTCCTCTCCAGCTTTTAAATCTCCAGCTCCTCTCCTGCTTTTAAATCTCCGGCTCCTCTCCCGCTTTTAAATCTCGGACTCCTCTCCCGCTTTTAAATCTCCGGCTCCTCTCCCGCGCTTTAAATCTCCGGCTCCTTTCCCGCTTTTAAATCTCCGGCTCCTCTCCCGCTTTTAAGTCTCCGGCTCCTCTCCCGCTTTTAAATCTCAGGCTCTTCTCCTGCTTTTAAATCTCCGGCTCCTTTCCCGCTTTTAAATCTCCGGCTCCTCTCCCGCTTTTAAATCTCCGGCTCCTCTCCCGCTTTTAAATCTCCGGCTCCTCTCCTGCTTTTAAATCTCCGGCTCCTCTCCCGCTTTAAATCTCCGGCTCCTCTCCCGCGCTTTTAAATCTCCGGCTCCTCTCCCGTGCTTTTAAATCTCCGGCTCCTCTCCTGCTTTTAAATCTCCGGCTCCTCTCCCGTGCTTTTAAATCTCAGGCTCTTCTCCTGCTTTTAAATCTCCGGCTCCTTTCCCGCTTTTAAATCTCCGGCTCCTCTCCCGCTTTTAAATCTCCGGCTCCTCTCCTGCTTTTAAATCTCTGGCTCCTCTCCTGCTTTTAAATCTCCGGCTCCTCTCCCGCTTTTAAATCTCCGGCTCCTCTCCCGCGCTTTTAAATCTCCGGCTCCTCTCCCGCTTTTAAATCTCCGGCTCCTCTCCTGCTTTTAAATCTCCGGCTCATCCCCTGCTTTTAAATCTCCGGCTCCTCTCCCGCTTTTAAATCTCCGGCTCCTCTCCCGCTTTTAAATCTCCGGCTCCTCTCCCGCGCTTTTAAATCTCTGGCCCCTCTCCCGCTTTTAAATCTCCGGCTCCTCTCCCGCTTTTAAATCTCCGGCTCCTCTCCCGCGCTTTTAAATCTCCGGCTCCTCTCCTGCTTTTAAACCTCCGGCTCCTATCCTGCATTTAAATCTCCGGCTCCTCTCCCGCTTTTAAATCTCCGGCTCCTCTCCCGCTTTTAAATCTCCGGCTCCTCTCCCACTTTTAAATCTCCGGCTCCTCTCCCGCTTTTAAATCTCCGGATCCTCTCCTGCGCTTTTAAATCTCCGGCTCCTCTCCCGCTTTTAAATCTCCGGATCCTCTCCCGCGCTTTTAAATCTCCGGCTCCTCTCCCGCTTTTAAATCTCCTGTTCCTCTCCCGCTTTTAAATCTCCGGCTCCTCTCCTGCTTTTAAATCTCCGGCTCCTCTCCCGCTTTTAAATCTCCGGCTCCTCTCCCGCGCTTTTAAATCTCCGGCTCCTCTCCCGCTTTTAAATCTCCGGCTCCTCTCCCACTTTTAAATCTCCGGCTCCTCTCCCGCTTTTAAATCTCCGGATCCTCTCCTGCGCTTTTAAATCTCCGGCTCCTCTCCCGCTTTTAAATCTCCGGATTCTCTCCCGCGCTTTTAAATCTCCGGCTCCTCTCCCGCTTTTAAATCTCCTGTTCCTCTCCCGCTTTTAAATCTCCGGCTCCTCTCCTGCTTTTAAATCTCCGGCTCCTCTCCCGCTTTTAAATCTCCGGCTCCTCTCCCGCGCTTTTAAATCTCCGGCTCCTCTCCCGCTTTTAAATCTCCGGCTCCTCTCGTGCTTTTAAACCTCCGGCTCCTCTCCTGCATTTAAATCTCCGGCTCCTCTCCCGCTTTTAAATCTCCGGCTCCTCTCCCACTTTTAAATCTCCGGTTCCTCTCCCGCTTTTAAATCTCCGGATCCTCTCCTGCACATTTAAATCTCCGGCTCCTCTCCCGCTTTTAAATCTCCGGATCCTCTCCCGCGCATTTAAATCTCCGGCTCCTCTCCCGCTTTTAAATCTCCTGTTCCTCTCCCGCTTTTAAATCTCCGGCTCCTCTCCTGCTTTTAAATCTCCGGCTCCTCTCCCGCTTTAAATCTCCGGCTCCTCTCCCGCGCTTTTAAATCTCCGGCTCCTCTCCCGCTTTTAAATCTCCGGCTCCTCTCCCGTGCTTTTAAATATCCGGCTCCTCTCGTGCTTTTAAATCTCCGGCTCCTCTCCCGCGCTTTTAAATCTCCGGCTCCTCTCCAGCTTTTAAATCTCCAGCTGCTCTCCGCTTTTAAATCTCCGGCTCCACTCCCGCTTTTAAATCACCGGCTCCTCTCCCGCTTTTAAATCACCGGCTCCTCTCCCGCTTTTAAATCTCCGGCTGCTCTCCGCTTTTAAATCTCCGGCTCCTCTCCCGCGCTTTAAATCTCCGGCTCCTCTCCCGCATTTAAATCTCCGGCTCCACACCCGCGCTTTAAATCTCCGGCTCTTCTCCCGCTTTTAAATCTCCGGCTCCTCTCCTGCGTTTAAATCTCCGGTTCCTCTCCCGCTTTTAAATCTCCGGCTCCTCTCCTACTTTTAAATCTCCGGCTCCTCTCCCGCTTTTAAATCTCCGGCTCCTCTCCTACTTTTAAACCTTCGGCTCCTCTCCTGCTTTTAAATCTCCGGCTCCTCTCCTACTTTTAAATCTCCGGCTCATCGCCCGCATTTAAATCTCCGGCTCCACACCCGCGCTTTAAATCTCCGGCTCCTCTCCCGCGCTTTAAATCTCCGGCTCTTCTCCCGCTTTTAAATCTCCGGCTCCTCTCCTGCGTTTAAATCTCCGGCTCCTCTCCTGCGTTTAAATCTCCGGCTCTTCTCCCGCTTTTAAATCTCCGGCTCCTCTCCCGCTTTTAAATCTCCGGCTCCTCTCCCGCTTTTAAATCTCCGGCTCCTCTCCGGCTTTTAAATCTCCGGCTCCTCTCCTGCTTTTAAATCTCCGGCTCCTCTCCCGCTTTAAAATCTCCGGCTCCACTCCCGCTGTTAAATCTCCGGCTCCTCTCCCGCTTTTAAATCTCCGGCTCCTCTCCCGCTTTTAAATCTCCGGCTCCTCTCCTGCTTTTAAATCTCCGGCTCATCCCCTGCTTTTAAATCTCCGGCTCCTCTCCCGCTTTTAGATCTCCGGCTCCTCTCCCGCTTTTAAATCTCCGGCTCCTCTCCCGCTTTTAAATCTCCGGCTCCTCTCCCGCTTTTAAATCTCCGGCTCCTCTCCCGCTTTTAAATCTCCGGCTCCTCTCCTGCTTTTAAACCTCCGGCTCCTCTCCCGCTTTTAAATCTCCGGCTCCTCTCCTGCTTTTAAATCTCCGGCTCCTCTCCCGCTTTTAAATCTCTGGCCCCTCTCCCGCTTTTAAATCTCCGGCTCATCTCCCGCTTTTAAATCTCCGGCTCCTCTCCCGCGCTTTTAAATCTCCGGCTCCTCTCCTGCTTTTAAATCTCCGGCTCCTCTCCCGCTTTTAAATCTCCGGCTCATCTCCCGCTTTTAAATCCCCGGCTCCTCTCCCGCGCTTTTAAATCTCCGGCTCCTCTCCCGCGCTTTTAAATCTCCGGCTCCTCTCCCGCGCTTTTAAATCTCCGGCTCCTCTCCCGCGCATTTAAATCTCCGGCTCCTCTCCTGCTTTTAAATCTCCGGCTCCTCTCCTGCTTTTAAATCTCTGGCTCCTCTCCCGCTTTTAAATCTCCGGCTCCTCTCCCGCTTTTAAATCTCCGGCTCCTCTCCCGCGCTTTTAAATCTCCGGCTCCTCTCCTGCTTTTAAATCTCCGGCTCCTCTCCCGCTTTTAAATCTCCGGCTCATCTCCCGCTTTTAAATCCCCGGCTCCTCTCCCGCGCTTTTAAATCTCCGGCTCCTCTCCCGCGCTTTTAAATCTCCGGCTCCTCTCCCGCGCTTTTAAATCTCCGGCTCCTCTCCCGCGCTTTTAAATCTCCGGTTCCTCTCCTGCTTTTAAATCTCCGGCTCCTCTCCTGCTTTTAAACCTCCGGCTTCTCTCCTGCTTTTAAATCTCTGGCTCCTCTCCCGCTTTTAAATCTCCGGCTCCTCTCCCGCTTTTAAATCTCCGGCTCCTCTCCTGCTTTTAAATCTCCGGCTCCTCTCCTGCTTTTAAACCTCCGGCTCCTCTCCTGCATTTAAATCTCCGGCTCCTCTCCCGCTTTTAAATCTCCGGCTCCTCTCCCACTTTTAAATCTCCGGCTCCTCTCCCACTTTTAAATCTCCGGCTCCTCTCCCGCTTTTAAATCTCCGGATCCTCTCCTGCGCTTTTAAATCTCCGGCCCCTCTCCCGCTTTTAAATCTCCGGCTCCTCTCCCACGCTTTTAAATCTCCGGCTCCTCTCCCGCTTTTAAATCTCCGGCTCCTCTCCCGCTTTTAAATCTCTGGCTCCTCTCCCGCGCTTTTAAATCTCCGGCTTCTCTCCTGCATTTAAATCTCCGGCTCCTCTCCCGCTTTTAAATCTCCGGCTCCTCTCCCGCTTTTAAATCTCTGGCCCCTCTCCTGCTTTTAAATCTCCGGCTCCTCTCCCGCTTTTAAATCTCCGGCTCCTCTCCCCCGCTTTTAAATCTCTGGCCCCTCTCCCGCTTTTAAATCTCCGGCTCCTCTCCCGCGCTTTTAAATCTCTGGCCCCTCTCCCGCTTTTAAATCTCTGGCTCCTCTCCCGCGCTTTTAAATCTCCGGCTCCTCTCCCGCGCTTTTAAATCTCCGGCTCCTCTCCTGCTTTTAAAACTCCGGCTCCTCTCCCGCTTTTAAATCTCCGGCTCCTCTCCCGCTTTTAAATCTCCGGCTCCTCTCCCAATTTTAAATCTCCGGCTCCTCTCCCGCTTTTAAATCTCCGGATCCTCTCCTGCGCTTTTAAATCTCCGGCTCCTCTCCCGCTTTTAAATCTCCGGATCCTCTCCCGCGCTTTTAAATCTCCGGCTCCTCTCCCGCTTTTAAATCTCCTGTTCCTCTCCCGCTTTTAAATCTCCGGCTCCTCTCCTGCTTTTAAATCTCCGGCTCCTCTCCCGCTTTTAAATCTCCGGCTCCTCTGCCGCGCTTTTAAATCTCCGGCTCCTCTCCCGCTTTTAAATCTCCGGCTCCTCTCGTGCTTTTAAATCTCCGGCTCCTCTCGTGCTTTTAAATCACCGGCTCCTCTCCCGCTTTTAAATCACCGGCTCCTCTCCCGCTTTTAAATCACCGGCTCCTCTCCCGCTTTTAAATCTCTGGCTCCTCTCCCGCTTTTAAATTTCCGGCTCCTCTCCTGCTTTTAAATCTCCGGCTCCACTCCTGATTTTAAATCTCCGGCTCCTCTCCAGCTTTTAAATCTCCAGCTCCTCTCCTGCTTTTAAATCTCCGGCTCCTCTCCCGCTTTTAAATCTCGGACTCCTCTCCCGCTTTTAAATCTCCGGCTCCTCTCCCGCGCTTTAAATCTCCGGCTCCTTTCCCGCTTTTAAATCTCCGGCTCCTCTCCCGCTTTTAAGTCTCCGGCTCCTCTCCCGCTTTTAAATCTCAGGCTCTTCTCCTGCTTTTAAATCTCCGGCTCCTTTCCCGCTTTTAAATCTCCGGCTCCTCTCCCGCTTTTAAATCTCCGGCTCCTCTCCCGCTTTTAAATCTCCGGCTCCTCTCCTGCTTTTAAATCTCCGGCTCCTCTCCCGCTTTAAATCTCCGGCTCCTCTCCCGCGCTTTTAAATCTCCGGCTCCTCTCCCGTGCTTTTAAATCTCCGGCTCCTCTCCTGCTTTTAAATCTCCGGCTCCTCTCCCGTGCTTTTAAATCTCAGGCTCTTCTCCTGCTTTTAAATCTCCGGCTCCTTTCCCGCTTTTAAATCTCCGGCTCCTCTCCCGCTTTTAAATCTCCGGCTCCTCTCCTGCTTTTAAATCTCTGGCTCCTCTCCTGCTTTTAAATCTCCGGCTCCTCTCCCGCTTTTAAATCTCCGGCTCCTCTCCCGCGCTTTTAAATCTCCGGCTCCTCTCCCGCTTTTAAATCTCCGGCTCCTCTCCTGCTTTTAAATCTCCGGCTCATCCCCTGCTTTTAAATCTCCGGCTCCTCTCCCGCTTTTAAATCTCCGGCTCCTCTCCCGCTTTTAAATCTCCGGCTCCTCTCCCGCGCTTTTAAATCTCTGGCCCCTCTCCCGCTTTTAAATCTCCGGCTCCTCTCCCGCTTTTAAATCTCCGGCTCCTCTCCCGCGCTTTTAAATCTCCGGCTCCTCTCCTGCTTTTAAACCTCCGGCTCCTATCCTGCATTTAAATCTCCGGCTCCTCTCCCGCTTTTAAATCTCCGGCTCCTCTCCCGCTTTTAAATCTCCGGCTCCTCTCCCACTTTTAAATCTCCGGCTCCTCTCCCGCTTTTAAATCTCCGGATCCTCTCCTGCGCTTTTAAATCTCCGGCTCCTCTCCCGCTTTTAAATCTCCGGATCCTCTCCCGCGCTTTTAAATCTCCGGCTCCTCTCCCGCTTTTAAATCTCCTGTTCCTCTCCCGCTTTTAAATCTCCGGCTCCTCTCCTGCTTTTAAATCTCCGGCTCCTCTCCCGCTTTTAAATCTCCGGCTCCTCTCCCGCGCTTTTAAATCTCCGGCTCCTCTCCCGCTTTTAAATCTCCGGCTCCTCTCCCACTTTTAAATCTCCGGCTCCTCTCCCGCTTTTAAATCTCCGGATCCTCTCCTGCGCTTTTAAATCTCCGGCTCCTCTCCCGCTTTTAAATCTCCGGATTCTCTCCCGCGCTTTTAAATCTCCGGCTCCTCTCCCGCTTTTAAATCTCCTGTTCCTCTCCCGCTTTTAAATCTCCGGCTCCTCTCCTGCTTTTAAATCTCCGGCTCCTCTCCCGCTTTTAAATCTCCGGCTCCTCTCCCGCGCTTTTAAATCTCCGGCTCCTCTCCCGCTTTTAAATCTCCGGCTCCTCTCGTGCTTTTAAACCTCCGGCTCCTCTCCTGCATTTAAATCTCCGGCTCCTCTCCCGCTTTTAAATCTCCGGCTCCTCTCCCACTTTTAAATCTCCGGTTCCTCTCCCGCTTTTAAATCTCCGGATCCTCTCCTGCGCATTTAAATCTCCGGCTCCTCTCCCGCTTTTAAATCTCCGGATCCTCTCCCGCGCATTTAAATCTCCGGCTCCTCTCCCGCTTTTAAATCTCCTGTTCCTCTCCCGCTTTTAAATCTCCGGCTCCTCTCCTGCTTTTAAATCTCCGGCTCCTCTCCCGCTTTAAATCTCCGGCTCCTCTCCCGCGCTTTTAAATCTCCGGCTCCTCTCCCGCTTTTAAATCTCCGGCTCCTCTCCCGTGCTTTTAAATATCCGGCTCCTCTCGTGCTTTTAAATCTCCGGCTCCTCTCCCGCGCTTTTAAATCTCCGGCTCCTCTCCAGCTTTTAAATCTCCAGCTGCTCTCCGCTTTTAAATCTCCGGCTCCACTCCCGCTTTTAAATCACCGGCTCCTCTCCCGCTTTTAAATCACCGGCTCCTCTCCCGCTTTTAAATCTCCGGCTGCTCTCCGCTTTTAAATCTCCGGCTCCTCTCCTGCTTTTAAATCACCGGCTCCTCTCCCGCTTTTAAATCTCCGGCTCCTCTCCCGCTTTTAAATCCCCGGCTCCTCTCCCGCTTTTAAATCTCCGGCTCCTCTCCAGCTTTTAAATCTCCAGCTGCTCTCCGCTTTTAAATCTCCGGCTCCACTCCCGCTTTTAAATCTCCGGCTCCACTCCCGCTTTTAAATCTCCGGCTCCTCTCCCGCTTTTAAATCTCCGGCTCCTCTCCTGCTTTTAAATCACCGGCTCCTCTCCCGCTTTTAAATCTCCGGCTCCTCTCCTGCTTTTAAATCTCCGGCTCCTCTCCTGCTTTTAAATCTCCGGCTCCTCTCCCGCTTTTAAATCTCCGGCTCCACTCCCGCTTTTAAATCTCCGGCTCCTCTCCTGCTTTTAAATCTCCGGCTCCTCTCCCGCTTTTAAATCTCCGGCTCCACTCCCGCTTTTAAATCTCCGGCTCCTCTCCCGCTTTTAAATCTCCGGCTCCTCTCCCGCTTTTAAATCTCCGGCTCCTCTCCCGCTTTTATATCTCCGGCTCCTCTCCCGCTTTTAAATCTCCGGCTCCTCTCCTGCTTTTAAATCTCCGGCTCCTCTCCCGCTTTTAAATCTCTGGCTACTCTCCCGCGCTTTTAAATCTCCGGCTCCTCTCCTGATTTTAAATCTCCGGCTCCTCTCCCGCTTTTAAATCTCCGACTCCTCTCCCGCTTTTAAATCTCCGGCTCCTCTCCCGCGCTTTAAATCTCCGGCTCCTTTCCCGCTTTTAAATCTCCGGCTCCTCTCCCGCTTTTAAATCTCCGGCTCCTCTCCCGCGCTTTTAAATCTCCGGCTCCTCCCCCGTGGTTTTAAATCTCCGGCTCCTCTCCCGTGCTTTTAAACCTCCGGCTCCTCTCGCGCTTTTAAATCTCCGGCTCCTCTCCTGCTTTTAAATCTCTGGCTCTTCTCCCGCTTTTAAATCTCCGGCTCCTCTCCTGCTTTTAAATCTCCGGCTCCTCTCCCGCTTTTAAATCTCCGGCTCCTCTCCCGCGCTTTTAAATCTCCGGCTCCTCTCCCGCTTTTAAGTGTCCGGCTCCTCTCGCGCGCTTTTAAATCTCCGGCTCCTCTCCTGCTTTTAAATCTCCGGCTCCTCTACCACTTTTAAATCTCCGGCTCCTCTCCCGCTTTTAAATCTCCGGATCCTCTCCTGAGCTTTAAAATCTCCGGCTCCTCTCCCGCGCTTTTAAATCTCCGGCTCCTCTCCCGCTTTTAAATCTCCGGCTCCTCTCCCTCTTTTAAATCTCCGGCTCCTCTCCCGCGCTTTTAAATCTCCGGCTCCTCTCCTGCTTTTAAATCTCCGGCTCCTCTCCCGCTTTTAAATCTCCGGCTCCTCTCCCGCTTTTAAATCTCCGGCTCCTCTCCCGCTTTTAAATCTCCGGCTCCTCTCCTGCTTTTAAAACTCCGGCTCCTCTCCCGCTTTTAAATCTCCGGCTCCTCTCCCGCTTTTAAATCTCCGGCTCCTCTCCCTCTTTTAAATCTCCGGCTCCTCTCCCGCGCTTTTAAATCTCCGGCTCCTCTCCTGCTTTTAAATCTCCGTCTCCTCTCCCGCTTTTAAATCTCCGGCTCCTCACCTGCTTTTAAATCTCCGGCTCCTCTCCTGCTTTTAAATCTCTGGCTCCACTCCCGCTTTTAAATCTCCGGCTCCTCTCCCGCTTTTAAATCTCCGGCTCCTCTCCCGCGCTTTCAAATCTCCGGCTCCTCTCCCGCTTTTAAATCTCCGGCTCCTCTCCTGCTTTTAAAACTCCGGCTCCTCTCCCGCATTTAAATCTCCGGCTCCTTTCCCGCTTTTAAATCTCCGGCTCCTCTCCCGCTTTTAAATCTCCGGCTCCTCTACTGCTTTTAAATCTCCGGCTCCTCTCCTGCTATTAAAGCTCCGGCTCCTCTCCCCATTTTAAATCTCCGGCTCCTCTCCCGCTTTTAAATCTCCGGCTCCTCTCCCGCTTTTAAATCTCCGGCTCCTCTCCCTCTTTTAAATCTCCGGCTCCTCTCCCGCTTTTAAATCTCCGGCTCCTCTCCCTCTTTTAAATCTCCGGCTCCTCTCCCGCTTTTAAATCTCCGGCTCCTCTCCCTCTTTTAAATCTCCGGCTCCTCTCCCGCTTTTAAATCTCCGGCTCCTCTCCCGCTTTTAAATCTCCGGCTCCTCTCCTGCTTTTAAATCTCCGGCTCCTCTCCCGCTTTAAATCTCCGGCTCCTCTCCCGCGCTTTTAAATCTCCGGCTCCTCTCCCGCTTTTAAATCTCCGGCTCCTCTCCCGTGCTTTTAAATATCCGGCTCCTCTCGTGCTTTTAAATCTCCGGCTCCTCTCCCGCGCTTTTAAATCTCCGGCTCCTCTCCAGCTTTTAAATCTCCAGCTGCTCTCCGCTTTTAAATCTCCGGCTCCACTCCCGCTTTTAAATCACCGGCTCCTCTCCCGCTTTTAAATCACCGGCTCCTCTCCCGCTTTTAAATCTCCGGCTGCTCTCCGCTTTTAAATCTCCGGCTCCTCTCCTGCTTTTAAATCACCGGCTCCTCTCCCGCTTTTAAATCTCCGGCTCCTCTCCCGCTTTTAAATCCCCGGCTCCTCTCCCGCTTTTAAATCTCCGGCTCCTCTCCAGCTTTTAAATCTCCAGCTGCTCTCCGCTTTTAAATCTCCGGCTCCACTCCCGCTTTTAAATCTCCGGCTCCACTCCCGCTTTTAAATCTCCGGCTCCTCTCCCGCTTTTAAATCTCCGGCTCCTCTCCTGCTTTTAAATCACCGGCTCCTCTCCCGCTTTTAAATCTCCGGCTCCTCTCCTGCTTTTAAATCTCCGGCTCCTCTCCTGCTTTTAAATCTCCGGCTCCTCTCCCGCTTTTAAATCTCCGGCTCCACTCCCGCTTTTAAATCTCCGGCTCCTCTCCTGCTTTGAAATCTCCGGCTCCTCTCCCGCTTTTAAATCTCCGGCTCCACTCCCGCTTTTAAATCTCCGGCTCCTCTCCCGCTTTTAAATCTCCGGCTCCTCTCCCGCTTTTAAATCTCCGGCTCCTCTCCCGCTTTTATATCTCCGGCTCCTCTCCCGCTTTTAAATCTCCGGCTCCTCTCCTGCTTTTAAATCTCCGGCTCCTCTCCCGCTTTTAAATCTCTGGCTACTCTCCCGCGCTTTTAAATCTCCGGCTCCTCTCCTGATTTTAAATCTCCGGCTCCTCTCCCGCTTTTAAATCTCCGACTCCTCTCCCGCTTTTAAATCTCCGGCTCCTCTCCCGCGCTTTAAATCTCCGGCTCCTTTCCCGCTTTTAAATCTCCGGCTCCTCTCCCGCTTTTAAATCTCCGGCTCCTCTCCCGCGCTTTTAAATCTCCGGCTCCTCCCCCGTGGTTTTAAATCTCCGGCTCCTCTCCCGTGCTTTTAAACCTCCGGCTCCTCTCGCGCTTTTAAATCTCCGGCTCCTCTCCTGCTTTTAAATCTCTGGCTCTTCTCCCGCTTTTAAATCTCCGGCTCCTCTCCTGCTTTTAAATCTCCGGCTCCTCTCCCGCTTTTAAATCTCCGGCTCCTCTCCCGCGCTTTTAAATCTCCGGCTCCTCTCCCGCTTTTAAATGTCCGGCTCCTCTCGCGCGCTTTTAAATCTCCGGCTCCTCTCCTGCTTTTAAATCTCCGGCTCCTCTACCACTTTTAAATCTCCGGCTCCTCTCCCGCTTTTAAATCTCCGGATCCTCTCCTGAGCTTTAAAATCTCCGGCTCCTCTCCCGCGCTTTTAAATCTCCGGCTCCTCTCCCGCTTTTAAATCTCCGGCTCCTCTCCCTCTTTTAAATCTCCGGCTCCTCTCCCGCGCTTTTAAATCTCCGGCTCCTCTCCTGCTTTTAAATCTCCGGCTCCTCTCCCGCTTTTAAATCTCCGGCTCCTCTCCCGCTTTTAAATCTCCGGCTCCTCTCCCGCTTTTAAATCTCCGGCTCCTCTCCTGCTTTTAAAACTCCGGCTCCTCTCCCGCTTTTAAATCTCCGGCTCCTCTCCCGCTTTTAAATCTCCGGCTCCTCTCCCTCTTTTAAATCTCCGGCTCCTCTCCCGCGCTTTTAAATCTCCGGCTCCTCTCCTGCTTTTAAATCTCCGTCTCCTCTCCCGCTTTTAAATCTCCGGCTCCTCTCCTGCTTTTAAATCTCCGGCTCCTCTCCTGCTTTTAAATCTCTGGCTCCACTCCCGCTTTTAAATCTCCGGCTCCTCTCCCGCTTTTAAATCTCCGGCTCCTCTCCCGCGCTTTCAAATCTCCGGCTCCTCTCCCGCTTTTAAATCTCCGGCTCCTCTCCTGCTTTTAAAACTCCGGCTCCTCTCCCGCTTTTAAATCTCCGGCTCCTTTCCCGCTTTTAAATCTCCGGCTCCTCTCCCGCTTTTAAATCTCCGGCTCCTCTACTGCTTTTAAATCTCCGGCTCCTCTCCTGCTATTAAAGCTCCGGCTCCTCTCCCCATTTTAAATCTCCGGCTCCTCTCCCGCTTTTAAATCTCCGGCTCCTCTCCCGCTTTTAAATCTCCGGCTCCTCTCCCTCTTTTAAATCTCCGGCTCCTCTCCCGCTTTTAAATCTCCGGCTCCTCTCCCTCTTTTAAATCTCCGGCTCCTCTCCCGCTTTTAAATCTCCGGCTCCTCTCCCTCTTTTAAATCTCCGGCTCCTCTCCCGCTTTTAAATCTCCGGCTCCTCTCCCGCTTTTATATCTCCGGCTCCTCTCCCGATTTTAAATCTCCTGCTCCTCTCCCGCTTTTAAATCTCCGGCTCCTCTCCCGCTTTTAAATCTCCGGCTCCTCTCCCGCTTTTAAATCTCCGGCTCCTCTTCCGCTTTTAAATCTCCGGCTCCTCTCCCGCTTTTAAATCTCCGGCTCCTCTCCCTCTTTTAAATCTCCGGCTCCTCTCCCGCTTTTAAATCTCCGGCTCCTCTCCCTCTTTTAAATCTCCGGCTCCTCTCCTGCTTTTAAATCTCCGGCTCCTCTCCCGCTTTTAAATCTCCGGCTCCTCTCCCGCGCTTTTAAATCTCCGGCTCCTCTCCCGCTTTTAAATCTCCGGCTCCTCTCCCGCTTTTAAACCTCCGGCTCCTCTCCCGCTTTTAAATCGCCGGCTCCTCTCCCGCGCTTTTAAATCTCCGGCTCCTCTCCTGCTTTTAAAACTCCGGCTCCTCTCCTGCTTTTAAAACTCCGGCTCCTCTCCCGCGCTTTTAAAACTCCGGCTCCTCTCCCGCTTTTAAATCTCCGGCTCCTCTCCCGCGCTTTTAAATCTCCGGCTCCTCTCTCGCTTTTAAATCTCCGGCTCCTCTCCCGCTTTTAAATCTCCGGCTCCTCTCCCACTTTTAAATCTCCGGCTCCTCTCCCGCTTTTAAATCTCCGGATCCTCTCCTGCGCTTTTAAATCTCCGGCTCCTCTCCCGCTTTTAAATCTCCGGATCCTCTCCCGCGCTTTTAAATCTCCGGCTCCTCTCCCGCTTTTAAATCTCCTGTTCCTCTCCCGCTTTTAAATCTCCGGCTCCTCTCCTGCTTTTAAATCTCCGGCTCCTCTCCCGCTTTTAAATCTCCGTTCCTCTCCCGCGCTTTTAAATCTCCGGCTCCTCTCCCGCTTTTAAATCTCCGGCTCCTCTCGTGCTTTTAAACCTCCGGCTCCTCTCCTGCATTTAAATCTCCGGCTCCTCTCCCGCTTTTAAATCTCCGGCTCCTCTCCCACTTTTAAATCTCCGGTTCCTCTCCCGCTTTTAAATCTCCGGCTCCTCTCCCGCTTTTAAATCTCCGGATCCTCTCCCGCGCTTTTAAATCTCCGGCTCCTCTCCCGCTTTTAAATCTCCTGTTCCTCTCCCGCTTTTAAATCTCCGGCTCCTCTCCTGCTTTTAAATCTCCGGCTCCTCTCCCGCTTTAAATCTCCGGCTCCTCTCCCGCGCTTTTAAATCTCCGGCTCCTCTCCCGCTTTTAAATCTCCGGCTCCTCTCCCGTGCTTTTAAATCTCCGGCTCCTCTCGTGCTTTTAAATCTCCGGCTCCTCTCCCGCGCTTTCAAATCTCCGGCTCCTCTCCTGCTTTTAAATCTCCGGCTCCTCTCCACCTTTTAAATCTCCAGCTGCTCTCCGCTTTTAAATCTCCGGCTCCACTCCCGCTTTTAAATCACCGGCTCCTCTCCCGCTTTTAAATCACCGGCTCCTCTCCCGCTTTTAAATCTCCGGCTGCTCTCCGCTTTTAAATCTCCGGCTCCACTCCCGCTTTTAAATCTCCGGCTCCTCTCCTGCTTTTAAATCACCGGCTCCTCTCCCGCTTTTAAATCTCCGGCTCCTCTCCCGCTTTTAAATCCCCGGCTCCTCTCCCGCTTTTAAATCTCCGGCTCCTCTCCAGCTTTTAAATCTCCAGCTGCTCTCCGCTTTTAAATCTCCGGCTCCACTCCCGCTTTTAAATCTCCGGCTCCTCTCCTGCTTTTAAATCACCGGCTCCTCTCCCGCTTTTAAATCTCCGGCTCCTCTCCCGCTTTTAAATCTCCGGCTCCACTCCCGCTTTTAAATCTCCGGCTCCTCTCCTGCTTTTAAATCTCCGGCTCCTCTCCCGCTTTTAAATCTCCGGCTCCACTCCCGCTTTTAAATCTCCGGCTCCTCTCCCGCTTTTAAATCTCCGGCTCCTCTCCCGCTTTTAAATCTCCGGATCCTCTCCCGCTTTTATATCTCCGGCTCCTCTCCCGCTTTTAAATCTCCGGCTCCTCTCCTGCTTTTAAATCTCCGGCTCCTCTCCCGCTTTTAAATCTCTGGCTACTCTCCCGCGCTTTTAAATCTCCGGCTCCTCTCCTGATTTTAAATCTCCGGCTCCTCTCCCGCTTTTAAATCTCCGACTCCTCTCCCGCTTTTAAATCTCCGGCTCCTCTCCCGCGCTTTAAATCTCCGGCTCCTCTCCCGCTTTTAAATCTCCGGCTCCTCTCCCGCTTTTAAATCTCCGGCTCCTCTCCCGCGCTTTTAAATCTCCGGCTCCTCCCCCGTGGTTTTAAATCTCCGGCTCCTCTCCCGCGCTTTTAAATCTTCGGCTCCTCTCGCGCTTTTAAATCTCCGGCTCCTCTCCTGCTTTTAAATCTCTGGCTCTTCTCCCGCTTTTAAATCTCCGGCTCCTCTCCTGCTTTTAAATCTCTGGCTCCTCTCCCGCTTTTAAATCTCCGGCTCCTCTCCCGCGCTTTTAAATCTCCGGCTCCTCTCCCGCTTTTAAATCTCCGGCTCCTCTCGCGCGCTTTTAAATCTCCGGCTCCTCTCCTGCTTTTAAATCTCCGGCTCCTCTCCCACTTTTAAATCTCCGGCTCCTCTCCCGCTTTTAAATCTCCGGATCCTCTCCTGAGCTTTAAAATCTCCGGCTCCTCTCCCGCGCTTTTAAATCTCCGGCTCCTCTCCCGCTTTTAAATCTCCGGCTCCTCTCCCTCTTTTAAATCTCCGGCTCCTCTCCCGCGCTTTTAAATCTCCGGCTCCTCTCCTGCTTTTAAATCTCCGGCTCCTCTCCCGCTTTTAAATCTCCGGCTCCTCTCCCGCTTTTAAATCTCCGGCTCCTCTCCCTCTTTTAAATCTCCGGCTCCTCTCCTGCTTTTAAATCTCCGGCTCCTCTCCCGCTTTTAAATCTCCGGCTCCTCTCCCGCTTTTAAATCTCCTGCTCCTCTCCCGCTTTTAAATCTCCGGCTCCTCTCCCGCTTTTAAATCTCCGGCTCCTCTCCCGCTTTTAAATCTCCGGCTCCTCTTCCGCTTTTAAATCTCCGGCTCCTCTCCCTCTTTTAAATCTCCGGCTCCTCTCCTGCTTTTAAATCTCCGGCTCCTCTCCCGCTTTTAAATCTCCGGCTCCTCTCCCGCTTTTAAATCTCCGGCTCCTCTCCCTCTTTTAAATCTCCGGCTCCTCTCCTGCTTTTAAATCTCCGGCTCCTCTCCCGCTTTTAAATCTCCGGCTCCTCTCCCGCGCTTTTAAATCTCCGGCTCCTCTCCCGCTTTTAAATCTCCGGCTCCTCTCCCGCTTTTAAACCTCCGGCTCCTCTCCCGCTTTTAAATCTCCGGCTCCTCTCCCGCGCTTTTAAATCTCCGGCTCCTCTCCTGCTTTTAAAACTCCGGCTCCTCTCCTGCTTTTAAAACTCCGGCTCCTCTCCCGCGCTTTTAAAACTCCGGCTCCTCTCCCGCTTTTAAATCTCCGGCTCCTCTCACGCGCTTTAAAATCTCCGGCTCCTCTCCCGCTTTTAAATCTCCGGCTCCTCTCCCGCGCTTTTAAATCTCCGGCTCCTCTCCCGCTTTTAAAACTCCGGCTCCTCTCCTGCTTTTAAATCTCCGGCTCAACTCCCGCTTTTAAATCTCCGGCTCCTCTCCCGCTTTTAAATCTCCGGCTCCTCTCCTGCTTTTAAATCTCCGGCTCCTCTCCCGCTTTTAAATCTCCGGCTCCTCTTCCGCTTTTAAATCTCCGGCTCCTCTCCCTCTTTTAAATCTCCGGCTCCTCTCCTGCTTTTAAATCTCCGGCTCCTCTCCCGCTTTTAAATCTCCGGCTCCTCTCCCGCTTTTAAATCTCCGGCTCCTCTCCCTCTTTTAAATCTCCGGCTCCTCTCCTGCTTTTAAATCTCCGGCTCCTCTCCCGCTTTTAAATCTCCGGCTCCTCTCCCGCGCTTTTAAATCTCCGGCTCCTCTCCCGCTTTTAAATCTCCGGCTCCTCTCCCGCTTTTAAACCTCCGGCTCCTCTCCCGCTTTTAAATCTCCGGCTCCTCTCCCGCGCTTTTAAATCTCCGGCTCCTCTCCTGCTTTTAAAACTCCGGCTCCTCTCCTGCTTTTAAAACTCCGGCTCCTCTCCCGCGCTTTTAAAACTCCGGCTCCTCTCCCGCTTTTAAATTTCCGGCTCCTCTCACGCGCTTTAAAATCTCCGGCTCCTCTCCCGCTTTTAAATCTCCGGCTCCTCTCCCGCGCTTTTAAATCTCCGGCTCCTCTCCTGCTTTTAAATCTCCGGCTCCTCTCCCGCTTTTAAATCTCCGGCTCCTCTCCCGCTTTTAAATCTCCGGCTCCTCTCCCTCTTTTAAATCTCCGGCTCCTCTCCTGCTTTTAAATCTCCGGCTCCTCTCCCGCTTTTAAATCTCCGGCTCCTCTCCCGCTTTTAAATCTCCTGCTCCTCTCCCGCTTTTAAATCTCCGGCTCCTCTCCCGCTTTTAAATCTCCGGCTCCTCTTCCGCTTTTAAATCTCCGGCTCCTCTCCCTCTTTTAAATCTCCGGCTCCTCTCCTGCTTTTAAATCTCCGGCTCCTCTCCCGCTTTTAAATCTCCGGCTCCTCTCCCGCTTTTAAATCTCCGGCTCCTCTCCCTCTTTTAAATCTCCGGCTCCTCTCCTGCTTTTAAATCTCCGGCTCCTCTCCCGCTTTTAAATCTCCGGCTCCTCTCCCGCGCTTTTAAATCTCCGGCTCCTCTCCCGCTTTTAAATCTCCGGCTCCTCTCCCGCTTTTAAACCTCCGGCTCCTCTCCCGCTTTTAAATCTCCGGCTCCTCTCCCGCGCTTTTAAATCTCCGGCTCCTCTCCTGCTTTTAAAACTCCGGCTCCTCTCCTGCTTTTAAAACTCCGGCTCCTCTCCCGCGCTTTTAAAACTCCGGCTCCTCTCCCGCTTTTAAATCTCCGGCTCCTCTCACGCGCTTTAAAATCTCCGGCTCCTCTCCCGCTTTTAAATCTCCGGCTCCTCTCCCGCGCTTTTAAATCTCCGGCTCCTCTCCCGCTTTTAAAACTCCGGCTCCTCTCCTGCTTTTAAATCTCCGGCTCAACTCCCGCTTTTAAATCTCCGGCTCCTCTCCCGCTTTTAAATCTCCGGCTCCTCTCCTGCTTTTAAATCTCCGGCTCAACTCCCGCTTTTAAATCTCCGGCTCCTCTCCCGCTTTTAAATCTCCGGCTCCTCTCCTGCTATTAAAATTCCGGCTCCTCTCCCGCTTTTAAATCTCCGGCTCCTCTCCTGCTTTTAAATCTCCGGCTCCTCTCCCGCTTTTAAATCTCCGGCTCCTCTCCCTCTTTTAAATCTCCTGCTCCTCTCCTGCTTTTAAATCTCCGGCTCCTCTCCCGCTTTTAAGTCTCCCGCTCCACTCCCGCTTTTAAATCTCCAACTCCTCTCCCGCGCTTTTAAATCTCCGGCTCCTCTCCCGCTTTTAAATCTCCGGCTGCTCTCCCGCTTTTAAGTCTCCCGCTCCACTCCCGCTTTTAAATCTCCAACTCCTCTCCCGCGCTTTTAAATCTCCGGCTCCTCTCCCGCTTTTAAATCTCCGGTTCCTCTCCCGCTTATATCTCTGGCTCCTTTCCCGCTTTTAAATCTCCGGCTCCACTCCCGCTTTTAAATCTCTGGCTCCACTCCTGCTTTTAAATCTCCGTCTTCTCTCCCGCGCTTTTAAATCTCCGGCTCCTCTCCAGCTTTTAAATCTCCAGCTCCTCTCCTGCTTTTAAATCTCCGGCTTCTCTGCCGCTTTTAAATCTCCGGCTCCTCTCCCGCTTTTAAATCTCCGGCTCCTCTCCCGCTTTTAAATCTCCGGCTCCTCTCCTGCTTATAAATCTCCGGCTCCTCTCCTGCTTTTAAATCTCCGACTCCTCTCACGCGCTTTTAAATCACCGGCTCCTCTCCCGCTTTTAAATCTCTGGCTCCTCTCCTGCTTAAAAATCTCCGGCTCCTCTCCTGCTTTTAAATCTCCGACTCCTCTCCCGCTTTTAAATCTCCGGCTCCTCTCCCGCTTTTAAATCTCCGGCTCCTCTGCCGCTTTTAAATCTCCGGCTCCTCTCCCGCTTTTAAATCTCCGGCTCCTCTCCCGCTTTTAAATCTCCGGCTCCTTTCCCGCTTTTAAATCTCCGGCTCCTCTCCTGCTTTTAAATCTCCGGCTCCTCTCTTGCTTATAAATCTCCGGCTCCTCTCCTGCTTTTAAATCTCCGACTCCTCTCCCGCGCTTTTAAATCTCCGGCTCCTCTCCTGCTTAAAAATCTCCGGCTCCTCTCCTGCTTTTAAATCTCCGACTCCTCTCCCGCTTTTAAATCTCCGGCTCCTCTCCCGCTTTTAAATCTCCGGCTCCTCTGCCGCTTTTAAATCTCCGGCTCCTCTCCCGCTTTTAAATCTCCGACTCCTCTCCGCTTTTAAATCTCCGGATCCTCTGCCGCGCTTTTAAATCTCCGGCTCCTCTCCCACGCTTTTAAATCTCCGGCTCCTCTCCCGCTTTTAAATCTCCGGCTCCTCTCCTGCTTTTAAATCTCCGGCTCCTCTCCCGCTTTTAAACCTTCGGCTTCTCTGCCGCGCTTTTAAATCTCCGGCTCCTCTCCTGCTTATAAATCTCCGGCTCCTCTCCCGCTTTTAAATCTCCGGCTCCTCTCCCGCTTTTAAATCTCCGGCTCCTCTCCCGCTTTTAAATCTCCGGCTCCTCTCCCGCGCTTTTAAATCTCCGGCTCCTCTCCCGCTTTTAAATCTCCGGCTCCTCTCCCGCTTTTAAATCTCCGGCTCCTCTCCTTCTTTTAAATCTCCGGCTCCTCTCCCGCTTTTCAATCTCCAGCTCCTCTCCCGCGCTTTTAAATCTCCGGCTCCTCTCCCGCTTTTAAATCTCCGGCTCCTCTCCCGCTTTTAAATCTCCGGCTCCTCTCCCGCTTTTAAATCTCCGGCTCCTCTCCCGCTTTTAAATCTCCGGCTCCTCTCCTGCTTTTCAATCTCCAGCTCCACTCCCGCTTTTAAATCTCCAACTTCTCTCCCGCGCTTTTAAATCTCCGAATCCTCTCCCGCTTTTAAATCTCCGGCTCCTCTCCTGCTTTTAAATCTCCGGCTCCTCTCCCGCTTTTAAATCTCCGCCTCCTCTCCCCCTTTTAAATCTCCAGCTCCTCTCCCGCTTTGAAATCTCCAGCTCCTCTCCCGCTTTGAAATCTCCGGCTCCTCTCCCGCTTTTAAATCTCCGGCTCCTCTCCCGCTTTTAAATCTCCGGCTCCTCTCCCGCTTTTAAATCTCCGGCTCCTCTCCCGCGCTTTTAAATCTCCGGCTCCTCTCCCGCGCTTTTAAATCTCCGGCTCCTCTCCTGCTTTTAAATCTCCGGCTCCTCTCCCGCGCTTTTAAATCTCCGGCCCCTCTCCTGCTTTTAAATCTCCGGCTCCTCTCCTTCTTTTAAATCTCCGGCTCCTCTCCCGCTTTTAAATCTCCGGCTCCTCTCCTGCTTTTAAATCTCCGGCTCCTCTCTCGCTTTTAAATCTCCGGCTCCTCTCCTTTTAAATCTCCGGCTCCTCTCCCGCTTTTAAATCTCCGGCTCCTCTCCCGCTTTTAAATCTCCGGCTCCTCTCCCGCGCTTTTAAATCTCCGGCCCCTCACCTGCTTTTAAATCTCCGGCTCCTCTCCTTTTAAATCTCCGGCTCGTCTCCTGCTTTTAAATCTCCGGCTCCTCTCCTGCTGTTAAATCACCGGCTCGTCTCCTGCTTTTAAATCTCCGGCTCCTCTCCTGCTTTTAAATCTCCGGCTCCTCTCCCGCTTTTAAGTCTCCGGCTCCTCTCCCGCTTTTAAATCTTTGGCTCTTCTCCTGCTTTCAAATCTCCGGCTCTACTCCCGCTTTTAAATCTCCGGCTCCTCTCCCGCTTTAAAATCTCCGGCTCCTCTCCCGCTTTTAAATCTCCGGCTCCTCTGCCGCTTTTAAATCTCCGGCTCCTCTCCCGCTTTTAAATCTCCGGCTCCTCTCCCGCTTTTAAATCTCCGGCTCCTCTCCCGCTTTTAAATCTCCGGCTCCTCTCCCGCTTTTAAATCTCCGGCTCCTCTCCCGCTTTTAAATCTCCGGCTCCTCTCCCGCTTTTAAATCTCCGGCTCCTTCCTGCTTTTAAATCTCCGGCTCTCTCCCGCTTTTAAACCTCCGGCTCCTCTCCTGCTTTTAAATCTCCGGCTCCTCTCCCACTTTTAAATCTCCGGCTCCTCTCCCGCTTTTAAATCTCCGGCTCCTCTCCCGCTTTTAAATCTCCGGCTCCTCTCCCGCTTTTAAATCTCCGGCTCCTTCCTGCTTTTAAATCTCCGGCTCTCTCCCGCTTTTAAACCTCCGGCTCCTCTCCTGCTTTTAAATCTCCGGCTCCTCTCCTGCTTTTCAATCTCCAGCTCCTCTCCCGCTTTTTAATCTCCAACTTCTCTCCCGCGATTTTAAATCTCCGACTCCTCTCCCGCTTTTAAATCTCCGGCTCCTCTCCCGCGCTTTTAAATCTCCGGCTCCTCTCGTGCTTTTCAATCTCCGGCTCCTCTCCTGCTTTTAAATCTCCGGCTCCTCTCCCGCTTTTAAATCTCCGCCTCCTCTCCCCCTTTTAAATCTCCAGCTCCTCTCCCGCTTTGAAATCTCCGGCTCCTCTCCCGCTTTTAAATCTCCGCCTCCTCTCCCCCTTTTAAATCTCCAGCTCCTCTCCCGCTTTTAAATCACCGGCTCCTCTCCCGCTTTTAAATCACCGGCTCCTCTCCCGCTTTTAAATCTCCGGCTCCTCTCCCGCGCTTTTAAATCTCCGGCTCCTCTCCCGCGCTTTTAAATCTCCGGCTCCTCTCCCGCTTTTAAATCACCGACTCCACTCCTGCTTTTAAATTTCCGGCTCCTCTCCTGCTTTTAAATCTCCGGCTCCTCTCCCGCTTTTAAATCTCCGGCTCCTCTCCTGCTTTTAAATCTCCGGGTCCTCTCCCGCTTTTAAATCTCCGGCTCCTCTCCCGCTTTTAAATCACCGACTCCACTCCTGCTTTTAAATCTCCGGCCCCTCTCCTGCTTTTAAATCTCCGACTCCTCTCCCGCTTTTAAATCTCCGGCTCCTCTCCCGCTTTTAAATCTCCGGCTCCTCTCCCGCTTTTAAATCTCCGGCTCCTCTCCCGCTTTTAAATCTCCGGCTCCTCTCCAGCTTTTAAATCTCCGGCTCCTCTCCCGCTTTTAAATCTCCGGCTCCTCTCCCGCTTTTAAATCTCTGGCTCCTCTCCTTCTTTTAAATCTCCGGCTCCTCTCCCGCTTTTAAATCTCCGGCTCCACTCCCGCTTTTAAATCTCTGGCTCCACTCCCGCTTTTAAATCTCCGGCTCCTCTCCCGCTTTTCAACCTCCGGCTCCTCTCCTGCTTTTAAATCTCCGACTCCTCTCCCGCTTTTAAATCTCCGGCTCCTCTCCCGCGCTTTTAAATCTCCGGCTCCTCTCCCGCTTTTAAATCTCCGGCTCCTCTCCTGCTTTTAAATCTCCGGCTCCTCTCCCGCTTTTAAATCTCCGGCTCCTCTCCTGCTTATAAATCTCCGGCTCCTCTCCCGCGCTTTTAAATCTCCGGCTCCTCTCCCGCTTTTAAATCTCCGGCTCCTCTCCCGCGCTTTTAAACCTCCGGCTCCTCTCCCGTTTTTAAATCTCCGGCTCCTCTCCCGCTTTTAAATCTCCGGCTCCTCTCCCGCGCTTTTAAATCTCCGGCTCCTCTCCCGCTTTAAAATCTCCGACTTCTCTCCCGCGCTTTTAAATCTCCGGCTCCTCTCCCGCTTTTAAATCTCCGGCTCCTCTCCCGCTTTTAAATCTCCGTCTCCTCTCCTTCTTTTAAATCTCCGGCTCCTCTCCCGCTTTTAAATCTCCGGCTCCTCTCCTGCTTATAAATCTCCGGCTCCTCTCCCGCGCTTTTAAATCTCCGGCTCCTCTCCCGCTTTTAAATCTCCGGCTCCTCTCCCGCGCTTTTAAACCTCCGGCTCATCTCCCGTTTTTAAATCTCCGGCTCCTCTCCCGCTTTTAAATCTCCGGCTCCTCTCCCGCGCTTTTAAATCTCCGGCTCCTCTCCCGCTTTTAAATCTCCGGCTCCTCTCCCGCTTTTAAATCTCCGGCTCCTCTCCCGCGCTTTTAAATCTCCGGCTCCTCTCCCGCTTTTAAATCTCCGGCTCCTCTCCCGCTTTTAAATCTCCGTCTCCTCTCCTTCTTTTAAATCTCCGGCTCCTCTCCTGCTTTTCAATCTCCAGCTCCTCTCCTGCTTTTCAATCTCCGGCTCCTCTCCCGCTTTTAAATCTCCAACTTCTCTCCCGCGCTTTTAAATCTCCGACTCCTCTCCCGCTTTTAAATCTCCGGCTCCTCTCCCGCTTTTAAATCTCCGGCTCCTCTCCCGCTTTTAAATCTCCGACTCCTCTCCCGCTTTTAAATCTCCGACTCCTCTCCCGCTTTTAAATCTCCGACTCCTCTCCCGCTTTTAAATCTCCGGCTCCTCTCGTGCTTTTAAATCTCCGGCTCCTCTCCTGCTTTTAAATCTCCGGCTCCTCTGCCCCTTTTAAATCTCCAGCTCCTCTCCCGCTTTGAAATCTCCGTCTCCTCTCTCGCGCTTTTAAATCTCCGGCTCCTCCCGCGCTTTTAAATCTCCGACTCCTCTCCCGCTTTTAAATCTCCGGCTCCACTCCTGCTTTTAAATCTCCGGCTCCTCTCCAGCTTTTAAATCTCCGGCTCCTCTCCCGCTTTTAAACCTCCGGCTCCTCTCCCGTTTTTAAATCTCAGGCTCTCTCCCGCTTTTAAACCTCCGGCTCCTCTCCCGTTTTTAAATCTCCGGCTCCTCTCCTACTTTTAAATCTCCAGCTCCTCTCCTGCTTTTAAATCTCCGGCTCCTCTCCCGCTTTTAAATCTCCGGCTCCTCTCCCGCGCTTTTAAACCTCCGGCTCCTCTCCCGTTTTTAAATCTCCGGCTCCTCTCCCGCTTTTAAATCTCCGGCTCCTCTCCCGCGCTTTTAAATCTCCGGCTCCTCTCCCGCTTTAAAATCTCCGACTTCTCTCCCGCGCTTTTAAATCTCCGGCTCCTCTCCCGCTTTTAAATCTCCGGCTCCTCTCCCGCTTTTAAATCTCCGTCTCCTCTCCTTCTTTTAAATCTCCGGCTCCTCTCCCGCTTTTAAATCTCCGGCTCCTCTCCTGCTTATAAATCTCCGGCTCCTCTCCCGCGCTTTTAAATCTCCGGCTCCTCTCCCGCTTTTAAATCTCCGGCTCCTCTCCCGCGCTTTTAAACCTCCGGCTCATCTCCCGTTTTTAAATCTCCGGCTCCTCTCCCGCTTTTAAATCTCCGGCTCCTCTCCCGCGCTTTTAAATCTCCGGCTCCTCTCCCGCTTTTAAATCTCCGGCTCCTCTCCCGCTTTTAAATCTCCGGCTCCTCTCCCGCGCTTTTAAATCTCCGGCTCCTCTCCCGCTTTTAAATCTCCGGCTCCTCTCCCGCTTTTAAATCTCCGTCTCCTCTCCTTCTTTTAAATCTCCGGCTCCTCTCCTGCTTTTCAATCTCCAGCTCCTCTCCTGCTTTTCAATCTCCGGCTCCTCTCCCGCTTTTAAATCTCCAACTTCTCTCCCGCGCTTTTAAATCTCCGACTCCTCTCCCGCTTTTAAATCTCCGGCTCCTCTCCCGCTTTTAAATCTCCGGCTCCTCTCCCGCTTTTAAATCTCCGACTCCTCTCCCGCTTTTAAATCTCCGACTCCTCTCCCGCTTTTAAATCTCCGACTCCTCTCCCGCTTTTAAATCTCCGGCTCCTCTCGTGCTTTTAAATCTCCGGCTCCTCTCCTGCTTTTAAATCTCCGGCTCCTCTGCCCCTTTTAAATCTCCAGCTCCTCTCCCGCTTTGAAATCTCCGTCTCCTCTCTCGCGCTTTTAAATCTCCGGCTCCTCCCGCGCTTTTAAATCTCCGACTCCTCTCCCGCTTTTAAATCTCCGGCTCCACTCCTGCTTTTAAATCTCCGGCTCCTCTCCAGCTTTTAAATCTCCGGCTCCTCTCCCGCTTTTAAACCTCCGGCTCCTCTCCCGTTTTTAAATCTCAGGCTCTCTCCCGCTTTTAAACCTCCGGCTCCTCTCCCGTTTTTAAATCTCCGGCTCCTCTCCTACTTTTAAATCTCCAGCTCCTCTCCTGCTTTTAAATCTCCGGCTCCTCTCCCGCTTTTAAATCTCCGGCTCCTCTCCTGCTTTTAAATCTCCGGCTCCTCTCCTGCTTTTAAATCTCCGGCTCCTCTCCTACTTTTAAATCTCCGGCTCCTCTCCTGCTTTTAAATCTCTGGCTCCTCTCCCGCGCTTTAAATCTCCGGCTCCTCTCCCAAACAACAAAGAACAAAGAACAAAGAAATGTACAGCACAGGAACAGGCCCTTCGGCCCTCCAAGCCCGTGCCGACCATACTGCCCGACTAAACTACAATCTTCTACACTTCCTGGGTCCGTATCCTTCTATTCCCATCCTATTCATATATTTGTCAAGATGCCCCTTAAATGTCCCTATCGTCCCTGCCTCCACTACCTCCTCCGGTAGTGAGTTCCAGGCACCCACTACCCTCTGCGTAAAAAACTTGCCTCGTACATCTACTCTAAACTTTGCCCCTCTCACCTTAAACCTATGCCCCCTAGTAATTGACCCCTCTACCCTGGGGAAAAGCCTCTGACTATCCACTCTGTCTATGCCCCTCATAATTTTGTATACCTCTATCAGGTCGCCCCTCAACCTCCTTCGTTCCAGTGAGAACAAACCGAGTTTATTCAATCGCTCCTCATAGCTTATGCCCTCCATACCAGGCAACATTCTGGTAAATCTCTTCTGCACCCTCTCTAAAGCCTCCACATCCTTCTGGTAGTGTGGCGACCAGAATTGAACACTATACTCCAAGTGTGGCCTAACTAAGGTTCTATACAGCTGCAACATGACTTGCCAATTCTTATACTCAATGCCCCGGCCAATGAAGGCAAGCATGCCGTATGTCTTCTTGACTACCTTCTCCACCTGTGTAGCCCCTTTCAGTGATCTGTGGACCTGTACTCCTAGATCTCTTTGACTTTGAATACTCTTGAGGGTTCTACCATTCACTGTATATTCCCTACCTGCATTAGCCCTTCCAAAATGCATTACCTCACATTTGTCCAGGTTAAACTCCATCTGCCATCTCTCCGCCCAAGTCTCCAGACAATCTAAATCCTGCTGTATCCTCAGACAGTCCTCATCGCTATCCGCAATTCCACCAACCTTTGTGTCGTCTGCAAACTTACTAATCAGACCAGTTACATTTTCCTCCAAATCATTTATATATACTACAAAGAGCAAAGGTCCCAGCACTGATCCCTGTGGAACACCACTGGTCACAGCCCTCCAATTAGAAAAGCATCCCTCCATTGCTACCCTCTGCCTTCTATGGCCTAGCCAGTTCTGTATCCACCTTGCCAGTTCACCCCTGATCCCGTGTGACTTCACCTTTTGTACTAGTCTACCATGAGGGACCTTGTCAAAGGCCTTACTGAAGTCCATATAGACAACATCTACTGCCCTACCTGCATCAATCATCTTAGTGACCTCCTCGAAAAACTCTATCAAGTTAGTGAGACACGACCTCCCCTTCACAAAACCGTGCTGCCTCTCACTAATACGTCCATTTGCTTCCAAATGGGAGTAGATCCTGTCTCGAAGAATTCTCTCCAGTAATTTCCCTACCACTGAAGTAAGGCTCACCGGCCTGTAGTTCCCGGGATTATCCCTGCCACCCTTCTTAAACAGAGGAACAACATTGGCTATTCTCCAGTCCTCCGGGACATCCCCTGAAGACAGCGAGGATCCAAAGATTTCTGTCAAGGCCTCAGCAATTTCCTCTCCCGCATTTAAATCTCCGGCTCCACACCCGCGCTTTAAATCTCCGGCTCTTCTCCCGCTTTTAAATCTCCGGCTCCTCTCCTGCGTTTAAATCTCCGGTTCCTCTCCCGCTTTTAAATCTCCGGCTCCTCTCCGGCTTTTAAATCTCCGGCTCCTCTCCGGCTTTTAAATCTCCGGCACCTCTCCCGCTTTTAAATCTCCGGCTCCTCTCCGGCTTTTAAATCTCCGGCTCCTCTCCTGCTTTTAAATCTCCGGCTCCTCTCCTGCTTTTAAATCTCTGGCTCCTCTCCCGCTTTTAAATCTCCGGCTCCTCTCCTGCTTTTAAATCTCCGGCTCCTCTCCTGCTTTTAAATCTCCGGCTCCTCTCCTGCTTTTAAATCTCCGGTTCCTCTCCCGCTTTTAAATCTCCGGCTCCTCTCCCGCTTTTAAATCTCCGGCTCCTCTCCGGCTTTTAAATCTCCGGCTCCTCTCCCGCTTTTAAATCTCCGGCTCCTCTCCTGCTTTTAAATCTCCGGCTCCTCTCCCGCTTTTAAATCTCCGGCTCCTCTCCTGCTTTTAAATCTCCGGCTCCTCTCCCGCTTTTAAATCTCCGGCTCCTCTCCGGCTTTTAAACCTCCGGCTCCTCTCCTGCTTTTAAATCTCCGGCTCCTCTCCCGCTTTAAAATCTCCGGCTCCTCTCCCGCTTTTAAATCTCCGGCTCCTCTCCCGCTTTTAAATCTCCGGCTCCTCTCCCCCTTTTAAATCTCCGGCTCCTCTCCTGCTTTTAAATCTCCGGCTCATCCCCTGCTTTTAAATCTCCGGCTCCTCTCCCGCTTTTAGATCTCCGGCTCCTCTCCCGCTTTTAAATCTCCGGCTCCTCTCCCGCTTTTAAATCTCCGGCTCCTCTCCCGCTTTTAAATCTCCGGCTCCTCTCCTGCTTTTAAATCTCCGGCTCCTCTCCCGCTTTTAAATCTCCGGCTCCTCTCCTGCTTTTAAATCTCCGGCTCCTCTCCCGCTTTTAAATCTCCGGCTCCTCTCCGGCTTTTAAACCTCCGGCTCCTCTCCTGCTTTTAAATCTCCGGCTCCTCTCCCGCTTTAAAATCTCCGGCTCCTCTCCCGCTTTTAAATCTCCGGCTCCTCTCCCGCTTTTAAATCTCCGGCTCCTCTCCCGCTTTTAAATCTCCGGCTCCTCTCCTGCTTTTAAATCTCCGGCTCATCCCCTGCTTTTAAATCTCCGGCTCCTCTCCCGCTTTTAGATCTCCGGCTCCTCTCCCGCTTTTAAATCTCCGGCTCCTCTCCCGCTTTTAAATCTCCGGCTCCTCTCCTGCTTTTAAACCTCCGGCTCCTCTCCCGCTTTTAAATCTCCGGCTCCTCTCCCGCTTTTAAATCTCCGACTCCTCTCCCGCTTTTAAATCTCCGGCTCCTCTCGTGCTTTTAAATCTCCGGCTCCTCTCCTGCTTTTAAATCTCCGGCTCCTCTGCCCCTTTTAAATCTCCAGCTCCTCTCCCGCTTTGAAATCTCCGTCTCCTCTCTCGCGCTTTTAAATCTCCGGCTCCTCCCGCGCTTTTAAATCTCCGACTCCTCTCCCGCTTTTAAATCTCCGGCTCCACTCCTGCTTTTAAATCTCCGGCTCCTCTCCCGCTTTTAAACCTCCGGCTCCTCTCCCGTTTTTAAATCTCAGGCTCTCTCCCGCTTTTAAACCTCCGGCTCCTCTCCCGTTTTTAAATCTCCGGCTCCTCTCCTACTTTTAAATCTCCAGCTCCTCTCCTGCTTTTAAATCTCCGGCTCCTCTCCCGCTTTTAAATCTCCGGCTCCTCTCCCGCGCTTTTAAACCTCCGGCTCCTCTCCCGTTTTTAAATCTCCGGCTCCTCTCCCGCTTTTAAATCTCCGGCTCCTCTCCCGCGCTTTTAAATCTCCGGCTCCTCTCCCGCTTTAAAATCTCCGACTTCTCTCCCGCGCTTTTAAATCTCCGGCTCCTCTCCCGCTTTTAAATCTCCGGCTCCTCTCCCGCTTTTAAATCTCCGTCTCCTCTCCTTCTTTTAAATCTCCGGCTCCTCTCCCGCTTTTAAATCTCCGGCTCCTCTCCTGCTTATAAATCTCCGGCTCCTCTCCCGCGCTTTTAAATCTCCGGCTCCTCTCCCGCTTTTAAATCTCCGGCTCCTCTCCCGCGCTTTTAAACCTCCGGCTCATCTCCCGTTTTTAAATCTCCGGCTCCTCTCCCGCTTTTAAATCTCCGGCTCCTCTCCCGCGCTTTTAAATCTCCGGCTCCTCTCCCGCTTTTAAATCTCCGGCTCCTCTCCCGCTTTTAAATCTCCGGCTCCTCTCCCGCGCTTTTAAATCTCCGGCTCCTCTCCCGCTTTTAAATCTCCGGCTCCTCTCCCGCTTTTAAATCTCCGTCTCCTCTCCTTCTTTTAAATCTCCGGCTCCTCTCCTGCTTTTCAATCTCCAGCTCCTCTCCTGCTTTTCAATCTCCGGCTCCTCTCCCGCTTTTAAATCTCCAACTTCTCTCCCGCGCTTTTAAATCTCCGACTCCTCTCCCGCTTTTAAATCTCCGGCTCCTCTCCCGCTTTTAAATCTCCGGCTCCTCTCCCGCTTTTAAATCTCCGACTCCTCTCCCGCTTTTAAATCTCCGACTCCTCTCCCGCTTTTAAATCTCCGACTCCTCTCCCGCTTTTAAATCTCCGGCTCCTCTCGTGCTTTTAAATCTCCGGCTCCTCTCCTGCTTTTAAATCTCCGGCTCCTCTGCCCCTTTTAAATCTCCAGCTCCTCTCCCGCTTTGAAATCTCCGTCTCCTCTCTCGCGCTTTTAAATCTCCGGCTCCTCCCGCGCTTTTAAATCTCCGACTCCTCTCCCGCTTTTAAATCTCCGGCTCCACTCCTACTTTTAAATCTCCGGCTCCTCTCCAGCTTTTAAATCTCCGGCTCCTCTCCCGCTTTTAAACCTCCGGCTCCTCTCCCGTTTTTAAATCTCAGGCTCTCTCCCGCTTTTAAACCTCCGGCTCCTCTCCCGTTTTTAAATCTCCGGCTCCTCTCCTACTTTTAAATCTCCAGCTCCTCTCCTGCTTTTAAATCTCCGGCTCCTCTCCCGCTTTTAAATCTCCGGCTCCTCTCCTGCTTTTAAATCTCCGGCTCCTCTCCTGCTTTTAAATCTCCGGCTCCTCTCCTACTTTTAAATCTCCGGCTCCTCTCCTGCTTTTAAATCTCTGGCTCCTCTCCCGCGCTTTAAATCTCCGGCTCCTCTCCCGCATTTAAATCTCCGGCTCCACACCCGCGCTTTAAATCTCCGGCTCTTCTCCCGCTTTTAAATCTCCGGCTCCTCTCCTGCGTTTAAATCTCCGGTTCCTCTCCCGCTTTTAAATCTCCGGCTCCTCTCCGGCTTTTAAATCTCCGGCTCCTCTCCGGCTTTTAAATCTCCGGCACCTCTCCCGCTTTTAAATCTCCGGCTCCTCTCCGGCTTTTAAATCTCCGGCTCCTCTCCTGCTTTTAAATCTCCGGCTCCTCTCCTGCTTTTAAATCTCTGGCTCCTCTCCCGCTTTTAAATCTCCGGCTCCTCTCCTGCTTTTAAATCTCCGGCTCCTCTCCTGCTTTTAAATCTCCGGCTCCTCTCCTGCTTTTAAATCTCCGGTTCCTCTCCCGCTTTTAAATCTCCGGCTCCTCTCCCGCTTTTAAATCTCCGGCTCCTCTCCGGCTTTTAAATCTCCGGCTCCTCTCCCGCTTTTAAATCTCCGGCTCCTCTCCTGCTTTTAAATCTCCGGCTCCTCTCCCGCTTTTAAATCTCCGGCTCCTCTCCTGCTTTTAAATCTCCGGCTCCTCTCCCGCTTTTAAATCTCCGGCTCCTCTCCGGCTTTTAAACCTCCGGCTCCTCTCCTGCTTTTAAATCTCCGGCTCCTCTCCCGCTTTAAAATCTCCGGCTCCTCTCCCGCTTTTAAATCTCCGGCTCCTCTCCCGCTTTTAAATCTCCGGCTCCTCTCCCGCTTTTAAATCTCCGGCTCCTCTCCTGCTTTTAAATCTCCGGCTCATCCCCTGCTTTTAAATCTCCGGCTCCTCTCCCGCTTTTAGATCTCCGGCTCCTCTCCCGCTTTTAAATCTCCGGCTCCTCTCCCGCTTTTAAATCTCCGGCTCCTCTCCGGCTTTTAAATCTCCGGCTCCTCTCCCGCTTTTAAATCTCCGGCTCCTCTCCTGCTTTTAAATCTCCGGCTCCTCTCCCGCTTTTAAATCTCCGGCTCCTCTCCTGCTTTTAAATCTCCGGCTCCTCTCCCGCTTTTAAATCTCCGGCTCCTCTCCCGCTTTTAAATCTCCGGCTCCTCTCCTGCTTTTAAATCTCCGGCTCATCCCCTGCTTTTAAATCTCCGGCTCCTCTCCCGCTTTTAGATCTCCGGCTCCTCTCCCGCTTTTAAATCTCCGGCTCCTCTCCCGCTTTTAAATCTCCGGCTCCTCTCCTGCTTTTAAACCTCCGGCTCCTCTCCCGCTTTTAAATCTCCGGCTCCTCTCCCGCTTTTAAATCTCTGGCCCCTCTCCTGCTTTTAAATCTCCGGCTCCTCTCCCGCTTTTAAATCTCCGGCTCATCTCCCGCTTTTAAATCCCCGGCTCCTCTCCCGCGCTTTTAAATCTCCGGCTCCTCTCCCGCGCTTTTAAATCTCCGGCTCCTCTCCCGCGCTTTTAAATCTCCGGCTCCTCTCCCGCGCTTTTAAATCTCCGGCTCCTCTCCTGCTTTTAAACCTCCGGCTCCTCTCCTGCATTTAAATCTCCGGCTCCTCTCCCACTTTTAAATCTCTGGCTCCTCTCCTGATTTTTAATCCCCAGCTCCTCTCCCACTTTTAAATCTCCGGCTCCTCTCCCACTTTTAAATCTCCGGCTCCTCTCCCGCTTTTAAATCTCCGGATCCTCTCCTGCGCTTTTAAATCTCCGGCCCCTCTCCCGCTTTTAAATCTCCGGCTCCTCTCCGGCTTTTAAATCTCCGGCTCCTCTCCCGCTTTTAAATCTCCGGCTCCTCTCCTGCTTTTAAATCTCCGGCTCCTCTCCCGCTTTTAAATCTCCGGCTCCTCTCCTGCTTTTAAATCTCCGGCTCCTCTCCCGCTTTTAAATCTCCGGCTCCTCTCCCGCTTTTAAATCTCCGGCTCCTCTCCTGCTTTTAAATCTCCGGCTCATCCCCTGCTTTTAAATCTCCGGCTCCTCTCCCGCTTTTAGATCTCCGGCTCCTCTCCCGCTTTTAAATCTCCGGCTCCTCTCCCGCTTTTAAATCTCCGGCTCCTCTCCTGCTTTTAAACCTCCGGCTCCTCTCCCGCTTTTAAATCTCCGGCTCCTCTCCCGCTTTTAAATCTCTGGCCCCTCTCCTGCTTTTAAATCTCCGGCTCCTCTCCCGCTTTTAAATCTCCGGCTCATCTCCCGCTTTTAAATCCCCGGCTCCTCTCCCGCGCTTTTAAATCTCCGGCTCCTCTCCCGCGCTTTTAAATCTCCGGCTCCTCTCCCGCGCTTTTAAATCTCCGGCTCCTCTCCCGCGCTTTTAAATCTCCGGCTCCTCTCCTGCTTTTAAACCTCCGGCTCCTCTCCTGCATTTAAATCTCCGGCTCCTCTCCCACTTTTAAATCTCTGGCTCCTCTCCTGATTTTTAATCCCCAGCTCCTCTCCCACTTTTAAATCTCCGGCTCCTCTCCCACTTTTAAATCTCCGGCTCCTCTCCCGCTTTTAAATCTCCGGATCCTCTCCTGCGCTTTTAAATCTCCGGCCCCTCTCCCGCTTTTAAATCTCCGGCTCCTCTCCCGCGCTTTTAAATCTCTGGCCCCTCTCCCGCTTTTAAATCTCCGGCTCCTCTCCCGCTTTTAAATCTCTGGCTCCTCTCCCGCGCTTTTAAATCTCCGGCTTCTCTCCTGCTTTTAAATCTCCGGCTCCTCTCCTGCTTTTAAACCTCCGGCTCCTCTCCTGCTTTTAAATCTCCGGCTCCTCTCCCGCTTTTAAATCTCCGGCTCCTCTCCCGCGCTTTTAAATCTCTGGCCCCTCTCCGGCTTTTAAATCTCCGGCTCCTCTCCCGCTTTTAAATCTCCGGCTCCTCTCCTGCTTTTAAATCTCCGGCTCCTCTCCCGCTTTTAAATCTCCGGCTCCTCTCCTGCTTTTAAATCTCCGGCTCCTCTCCCGCTTTTAAATCTCCGGCTCCTCTCCGGCTTTTAAACCTCCGGCTCCTCTCCTGCTTTTAAATCTCCGGCTCCTCTCCCGCTTTAAAATCTCCGGCTCCTCTCCCGCTTTTAAATCTCCGGCTCCTCTCCCGCTTTTAAATCTCCGGCACCTCTCCCGCTTTTAAATCTCCGGCTCCTCTCCTGCTTTTAAATCTCCGGCTCATCCCCTGCTTTTAAATCTCCGGCTCCTCTCCCGCTTTTAGATCTCCGGCTCCTCTCCCGCTTTTAAATCTCCGGCTCCTCTCCCGCTTTTAAATCTCCGGCTCCTCTCCTGCTTTTAAACCTCCGGCTCCTCTCCCGCTTTTAAATCTCCGGCTCCTCTCCCGCTTTTAAATCTCTGGCCCCTCTCCCGCTTTTAAATCTCCGGCTCCTCTCCCGCTTTTAAATCTCCGGCTCATCTCCCGCTTTTAAATCTCCGGCTCCTCTCCCGCGCTTTTAAATCTCCGGCTCCTCTCCTGCTTTTAAATCTCCGGCTCCTCTCCCGCTTTTAAATCTCTGGCCCCTCTCCTGCTTTTAAATCTCCGGCTCCTCTCCCGCTTTTAAATCTCCGGCTCATCTCCCGCTTTTAAATCTCCGGCTCCTCTCCTGCTTTTAAACCTCCGGCTCCTCTCCCGCTTTTAAATCTCCGGCTCCTCTCCTGCTTTTAAATCTCCGGCTCCTCTCCCGCTTTTAAATCTCCGGCTCATCTCCCGCTTTTAAATCCCCGGCTCCTCTCCCGCGCTTTTAAATCTCCGGCTCCTCTCCCGCGCTTTTAAATCTCCGGCTCCTCTCCCGCGCTTTTAAATCTCCGGCTCCTCTCCCGCGCTTTTAAATCTCCGGCTCCTCTCCTGCTTTTAAACCTCCGGCTCCTCTCCTGCATTTAAATCTCCGGCTCCTCTCCCGCTTTTAAATCTCCGGCTCCTCTCCCACTTTTAAATCTCCGGCTCCTCTCCCACTTTTAAATCTCCGGCTCCTCTCCCGCTTTTAAATCTCCGGATCCTCTCCTGCGCTTTTAAATCTCCGGCCCCTCTCCCGCTTTTAAATCTCCGGCTCCTCTCCCGCGCTTTTAAATCTCTGGCCCCTCTCCCGCTTTTAAATCTCCGGCTCCTCTCCCGCTTTTAAATCTCTGGCTCCTCTCCCGCGCTTTTAAATCTCCGGCTCCTCTCCTGCTTTTAAACCTCCGGCTCCTCTCCTGCTTTTAAACCTCCGGCTCCTCTCCTGCTTTTAAATCTCCGGCTCCTCTCCCGCGCTTTTAAATCTCTGGCCCCTCTCCCGCTTTTAAATCTCCGGCTCCTCTCCCGCTTTTAAATCTCTGGCTCCTCTCCCGCGCTTTTAAATCTCCGGCTCCTCTCCCGCGCTTTTAAATCTCCGGCTCCTCTCCTGCTTTTAAAACTCCGGCTCCTCTCCTGCATTTAAATCTCCGGCTCCTCTCCCGCGTTTAAATCTCCGGCTCCTCTCCCGCTTTTAAATCTCCGGCTCCTCTCCCAATTTTAAATCTCCGGCTCCTCTCCCGCTTTTAAATCTCCGGATCCTCTCCTGCGCTTTTAAATCTCCGGCTCCTCTCCCGCTTTTAAATCTCCGGATCCTCTCCCGCGCTTTTAAATCTCCGGCTCCTCTCCCGCTTTTAAATCTCCTGTTCCTCTCCCGCTTTTAAATCTCCGGCTCCTCTCCTGCTTTTAAATCTCCGGCTCCTCTCCCGCTTTTAAATCTCCGGCTCCTCTCCCGCGCTTTTAAATCTCCGGCTCCTCTCCCGCTTTTAAATCTCCGGCTCCTCTCGTGCTTTTAAATCTCCGGCTCCTCTCCCACGCTTTTAAATCTCCGGCTCCTCGCCCGCTTTTAAATCTCCGGCTCCTCTCCCGCTTTTAAATCTCCGGCTCCTCTCCCGCGCTTTTAAATCTTCGGCTCCTCTCCCGCTTTTAAATCACCGGCTCCTCTCCCGCTTTTAAATCACCGGCTCCTCTCCCGCTTTTAAATCACCGGCTCCTCTCCCGCTTTTAAATCTCTGGCTCCTCTCCCGCTTTTAAATCACCGGCTCCTCTCCTGCTTTTAAATCTCCGGCTCCACTCCTGATTTTAAATCTCCGGCTCCTCTCCAGCTTTTAAATCTCCTGCTCCTCTCCCGCTTTTAAATCTCGGACTCCTCTCCCACTTTTAAATCTCCGGCTCCTCTCCCGCTTTTAAATCTCCGGCTCCTCTCCCGCGCTTTAAATCTCCGGCTCCTTTCCCGCTTTTAAATCTCCGGCTCCTCTCCCGCTTTTAAATCTCCGGCTCCTCTCCCGCGCTTTTAAGTCTCCGGCTCCTCTCCTGCTTTTAAATCTC
Organism: Scyliorhinus torazame; assembly: GCF_047496885.1. Classification (NCBI taxonomy): domain Eukaryota; kingdom Metazoa; phylum Chordata; class Chondrichthyes; order Carcharhiniformes; family Scyliorhinidae; genus Scyliorhinus; species Scyliorhinus torazame. The sequence goes on from NC_092712.1 coordinate 3,853,023, forward strand.
CGGCTCCTCTCCCGTGCTTTTAAATCTGCGGCTCCTCTCCCGTTTTAAATCTCTGGCTCCTCTCCTGCTTTTAAATCTCCGGCTCCTCTCCCGTTTTAAATCTCTGGCTCCTCTCCTGCTTTTAAATCTCCGGCTCCTCTCCCGCGCTTTTAAATCTCCGGCTCCTCTCCTGCTTTTAAATCTCCGGCTCCTCTCCTGCTTTTAAATCTCCGGCTCCTCTCCCGTTTCAAATCTCTGGCTCCTCTCCTGCTTTTAAATCTCCGGCTCCTCTCCTGCTTTTAAATCTCCGGCTCCTCTCCCGTTTTAAATCTCCGGCTCCTCTCCCGTGCTTTTAAATCTCCGGCTCCTCTCCCGTTTTAAATCTCTGGCTCCTCTCCTGCTTTTAAATCTCCGGCTCCTCTCCCGTTTTAAATCTCTGGCTCCTCTCCTGCTTTTAAATCTCCGGCTCCTCTCCCGCGCTTTTAAATCTCCGGCTCCTCTCCTGCTTTTAAATCTCCGGCTCCTCTCCTGCTTTTAAATCTCCGGCTCCTCTCCCGTTTTAAATCTCTGGCTCCTCTCCTGCTTTTAAATCTCCGGCTCCTCTCCTGCTTTTAAATCTCCGGCTCCTCTCCCGCTTTTAAATCTCCGGCTCCTCTCCCACTTTTAAATCTCCGGCTCCTCTCCTGCTTTTAAATCTCTGGCTCCTCTCCCGCTTTTAAATCTCCGGCTCCTCTCCTGCTTTTAAATCTCCGGCTGCACTCCCGCTTTTAAATCTCCGGCTCCTCTCCTGCTTTTAAATCTCCGGCTCCTCTCCTGCTTTTAAATCTCAGGCTCCTCTCCCGCTTTTAAATCTCCGGCTCCTCTCCCGCGCTTTTAAATCTCCGGCTCCTCTCCCGCTTTTAAATCTCCGGCTCCTCTCCTGCTTTTAAATCTCCGGCTCATCCCCTGCTTTTAAATCTCCGGCTCCTCTCCCGCTTTTAAATCTCCAGCTCCTCTCCGGCTTTTAAATCTCCGGCTCCTCTCCCGCTTTTAAATCTCCGGCTCCTCTCCCGCGCTTTCAAATCTCCGGCTCCTCTCCTGCTTTTAAATCTCCGGCTCCTCTCCCGCTTTTAAATCTCCAGCTGCTCTCCGCTTTTAAATCTCCGGCTCCACTCCCGCTTTTAAATCACCGACTCCTCTCCCGCTTTTAAATCACCGGCTCCTCTCCCGCTTTTAAACCTCCGGCTCCTCTCCTGCTTTTAAATCTCCGGCTCCACTCCTGATTTTAAATCTCCGGCTCCTCTCCCGCTTTTAAATCTCCGACTCCTCTCCCGCTTTTAAATCTCCGGCTCCTCCCCCGTGGTTTTAAATCTCCGGCTCCTCTCCCGTTTTAAATCTCCGGCTCCTCTCCCGCTTTTAAATCTCCGACTCCTCTCCCGCTTTTAAATCTCCGGCTCCTCCCCCGTGGTTTTAAATCTCCGGCTCCTCTCCCGTTTTAAATCTCCGGCTCCTCTCCCGCTTTTAAATATCCGGCTCCTCTCCCGCGCTTTTAAATCTCCGGCTCCTCTCCCGCTTTTAAATCTCCGGCTCCTCTCCCGCTTTTAAATCTCCGGCTCCTCTCCCGCTTTTAAATCTCCGGCTCCTCTCGCGCGCTTTTAAATCTCCGGCTCCTCTCCTGCTTTTAAATCTCCGGCTCCTCTCCCACTTTTAAATCTCCGGCTCCTCTCCCGCTTTTAAATCTCCGGATCCTCTCCTGAGCTTTTAAATCTCCGGCTCCTCTCCCCCGCTTTAAAATCTCCGGCTCCTCTCCCTCTTTTAAATCTCCGGCTCCTCTCCCTCTTTTAAATCTCCGGCTCCTCTCCTGCTTTTAAATCTCCGGCTCCTCTCCCGCTTTTAAATCTCCGGCTCCACTCCTGCTTTTAAATCTCCGGCTCCTCTCCTGCTTTTAAATCTCCGGCTCCTCTCCCTCTTTTAAATCTCCGGCTCCTCTCCCTCTTTTAAATCTCCGGCTCCTCTCCTGCTTTTAAATCTCCGGCTCCTCTCCCGCTTTTATATCTCCGGCTCCACTACTGCTTTTAAATCTCCGGCTCCTCTCCCGCTTTTAAATCTCCGGCTCCACTACTGCTTTTAAATCTCCGGATCCTCTCCCGCTTTTAAATCTCCGGCTCCTCTCCCGCTTTTAAATCTCCGGCTCCTCTCCCGCGCTTTTAAATCTCCGGCTCCTCTCCCGCTTTTAAATCTCCGGCTCCTCTCCTGCTTTTAAAACTCCCGCTCCTCTCTCGCTTTTAAATCTCCGGCTCCTTTCCCGCTTTTAAATCTCCGGCTCCTCTCCCGCTTTTAAATCTCCGGCTCCTCTCCCTCTTTTAAATCTCCGGCTCCTCTCCCTCTTTTAAATCTCCGGTTCCTCTCCCGCTTTTAAATCTCCGGCTCCACTCCCTCTTTTAAATCTCCGGCTCCTCTCCCGCTTTTAAATCTCCGGTTCCTCTCCTGCTTTTAAATCTCCGGCTCCTCTCCCTCTTTTAAATCTCCGGTTCCTCTCCCGCTTTTAAATCTCCGGCTCCTCTCCCTCTTTTAAATCTCCGGCTCCTCTCCCGCTTTTAAATCTCCGGCTCCTCTCCCTCATTTAAATCTCCGGCTCCTCTCCCTCTTTTAAATCTCCGGCTCCTCTCCCGCTTTTAAATCTCCGGCTCCTCTCCCGCTTTTAAATCTCCGGCTCCTCTCCCTCTTTTAAATCTCCGGCTCCTCTCCCGCTTTTAAATCTCCGGCTCCTCTCCCCATTTTAAATCTCCGGCTCCTCTCCCTCTTTTAAATCTCCGGCTCCTCTCCTGCTTTTAAATCTCCGGCTCCTCTCCCGCTTTTAAATCTCCGGCTCCTCTCCCGCTTTTAAATCTCCGGCTCCTCTCCTGCTTTTAAAACTCCGGCTCCTCTCCTGCTTTTAAATCTCCGGCTCCTCTCCCGCTTTTAAATCTCCGGCTCCTCTTCCGCTTTTAAATCTCCGGCTCCTCTCCCGCTTTTAAATCTCCGGCTCCTCTCCCTCTTTTAAATCTCCGGCTCATCTCCTGCTTTTAAATCTCCGGCTCCTCTCCCGCTTTTAAATCTCCGGCTCCTCTCCTGCTTTTAAATCTCCGGCTCCTCTCCTGCTTTTAAATCTCCGGCTCCTCTCCCGCTTTTAAATCTCCGGCTCCTCTCCCGCTTTTAAATCTCCGGCTCCTCTCCTGCTTTTAAAACTCCGGCTCAACTCCCGCTTTTAAATCTCCGGCACCTCTCCCGCTTTTAAATCTCCGGCTCCTCTCCTGCTATTAAAATTCCGGCTCCTCTCCCGCTTTTAAATCTCCGGCTCCTCTCCTGCTTTTAAATCTCCGGCTCCTCTCCCGCTTTTAAATCTCCGGCTCCTCTCCCTCTTTTAAATCTCCGGCTCCTCTCCTGCTTTTAAATCTCCGGCTCCTCTCCCGCTTTTAAGTCTCCCGCTCCACTCCCGCTTTTAAATCTCCAACTCCTCTCCCGCGCTTTTAAATCTCCGGCTCCTCTCCCGCTTTTAAATCTCCGGCTCCTTTCCCGCTTTTAAATCTCCGGCTCCACTCCCGCTTTTAAACCTCTGGCTCCACTCCTGCTTTTAAATCTCCGGCTTCTCTCCCGCGCTTTTAAATCTCCGGCTCCTCTCTCGCGCTTTTAAATCTCCGGCTCCTCTCCCGCTTTTAAACCTCCGGCTCCTCTCCTGCTTATAAATCTCCGGCTCCTCTCCTGCTTTTAAATCTCCGACTCCTCTCCCGCTTTTAAATCTCCGGCTCCTCTCCCGCTTTTAAATCTCCGGCTCCTCGCCTGCTTTTAAACCTCCGGCTCCTCTCCCGCTTTTAAATCTCCGGCTCCTCTCCTGCTTATACATCTCCGGCTCCTCTCCTGCTTTTAAATCTCCGACTCCTCTCCCGCTTTTAAATCTCCGGCTCCTCTCCCGCTTTTAAATCTCCGGCTCCTCTCCTGCTTATAAATCTCCGGCTCCTCTCCTGCTTTTAAACCTCCGGCTCCTCTCCCGCTTTTAAATCTCCGGCTCCTCTCCTGCTTATAAATCTCCGGCTCCTCTCCTGCTTTTAAATCTCCGACTCCTCTCCTGCTTATAAATCTCCGGCTCCTCTCCTGCTTTTAAATCTCCGACTCCTCTCCTGCTTTTAAATCTCCGGCTCCTCTCCTGCTTAAAAATCTCCGGCTCCTCTCCTGCTTTTAAATCTCCGACTCCTCTCCCGCTTTTAAATCTCCGGCTCCTCTGCCGCTTTTAAATCTCCGGCTCCTCTCCCGCTTTTAAATCTCCGGCTCCTCTCCCGCTTTTAAATCTCCGGCTCCTCTCCGCGCTTTAAATCTCCGGCTCCTTTCCCGCTTTTAAATCTCCGGCTCCTCTCCCGCTTTTAAATCTCCGGCTCCTCTCCCGCTTTTAAATCTCCGGCTCCTCTCCTGCTTTTAAATCACCGACTCCACTCCCGCTTTTAAATCTCCGGCTCCTCTCCAGCTTTTAAATCTCCGGCTCCTCTCCCGCTTTTAAATCTCCGGCTCCTCTCCCGCTTTTAAATCTCTGGCTCCTCTCCTTCTTTTAAATCTCCGGCTCCTCTCCCGCTTTTAAATCTCCGGCTCCTCTCCTGCTTATAAATCTCCGGCTCCTCTCCCGCGCTTTTAAATCTCCGGCTCCTCTCCCGCTTTTAAATCTCCGGCTCCTCTCCCGCGCTTTTAAATCTCCGGCTCCTCTCCCGCGCTTTTAAATCTCCGGCTCCTCTCCCGCTTTTAAATCTCCGGCTCCTCTCCTGCTTTTCAATCTCCAGCTCCTCTCCCGCTTTAAAATCTCCGACTTCTCTCCCGCGCTTTTAAATCTCCGGCTCCTCTCCCGCTTTTAAATCTCCGGCTCCTCTCCCGCTTTTAAATCTCCGTCTCCTCTCCTTCTTTTAAATCTCCGGCTCCTCTCCCGCTTTTAAATCTCCGGCTCCTCTCCTGCTTTTCAATCTCCAGCTCCTCTCCCGCTTTTAAATCTCCGACTCCTCTCCCGCTTTTAAATCTCCGGCTCCTCTGCCGCTTTTAAATCTCCGGCTCCTCTCCCGCTTTTAAATCTCCGGCTCCTCTCCCGCTTTTAAATCTCCGGCTCCTCTCCGCGCTTTAAATCTCCGGCTCCTTTCCCGCTTTTAAATCTCCGGCTCCTCTCCCGCTTTTAAATCTCCGGATCCTCTCCCGCTTTTAAATCTCCGGCTCCTCTCCTTCTTTTAATTCTCCGGCTCCTCTCCCGCTTTTAAATCTCCGGCTCCTCTCCCGCTTTTAAATCTCCGGCTCCTCTCCTGCTTTTAAACCTCCGGCTCCTCTCGCGCTTTTAAATCTCCGGCTCCTCTCCTGCTTTTAAATCACCGGCTCCTCTCCTGCTGTTAAATCTCCGGCTCCTCTCCTGCTTTTAAACCTCCGGCTCTTCTCCCGCTTTTAAATCTCCGGCTCCTCTCCTGCTTTTAAATCACCGGCTCCTCTCCTGCTGTTAAATCACCGGCTCGTCTCCTGCTTTTAAATCTCCGGCTCCTCTCCTGCTTTTAAGTCTCCGGCTCCACTCCCGCTTTTAAATCTTTGGCTCTTCTCCTGCTTTCAAATCTCCGGCTCCTCTCCCGCTTTTAAATCTCCGGCTCCTCTCCCGCTTTTAAATCTCCGGCTCCTCTCCCGCTTTTAAATCTCCGGCTCCTCTCCCGCTTTTAAATCTCCGGCTCCTTCCTGCTTTTAAATCTCCGGCTCTCTCCCGCTTTTAAACCTCCGGCTCCTCTCCTGCTTTTAAATCTCCGGCTCCTCTCCCGCTTTTAAATCTCCTCCTCCTCTCCTGCTTTTCAATCTCCAGCTCCTCTCCCGCTTTTAAATCTCCAACTTCTCTCCCGCGCTTTTAAATCTCCGACTCCTCTCCCGCTTTTAAATCTCCGGCTCCTCTCCCGCGCTTTTAAATCTCCGGCTCCTTCCTGCTTTTAAATCTCCGGCTCTCTCCCGCTTTTAAACCTCCGGCTCCTCTCCCACTTTTAAATCTCCGGCTCCTCTCCCGCTTTTAAATCTCCTCCTCCTCTCCTGCTTTTCAATCTCCAGCTCCTCTCCCGCTTTTAAATCTCCAACTTCTCTCCCGCGCTTTTAAATCTCCGACTCCTCTCCCGCTTTTAAATCTCCGGCTCCTCTCCCGCGCTTTTAAATCTCCGGCTCCTCTCGTGCTTTTCAATCTCCGGCTCCTCTCCTGCTTTTAAATCTCCGGCTCCTCTCCCGCTTTTAAATCTCCGCCTCCTCTCCCCCTTTTAAATCTCCAGCTCCTCTCCCGCTTTTAAATCTCCGGCTCCTCTCCCTCACTTTAAATCACCGGCTCCTCTCCTGCTTTTAAATCTCCGGCTCCTCTCCCGCTTTTAAATCTCCGGCTCCTCTCACGCGCTTTTAAATCTCCGGCTCCTCTCCCGCTTTTAAATCTCCGGCTCCTCTCCCCCTTTTAAATCTCCAGCTCCTCTCCCGCTTTGAAATCTCCGTCTCCTCTCCCTCTTTTAAATCTCCGGCTCCTCTCCTGCTTTTAAATCTCCGGCTCCTCTCCCGCTTTTAAATTTCTGGCCCCTCTCCTGCTTTTAAATCACCGACTCCACTCCTGCTTTTAAATCTCCGGCTCCTCTCCTGCTTTTAAATCACCGACTCCACTCCTGCTTTTAAATCTCCGGCCCCTCTCCTGCTTTTAAATCTCCGACTCCTCTCCCGTGCTTTTAAATCTCCGGCTCCTCTCCAGCTTTTAAATCTCCGGCTCCTCTCCCGCTTTTAAATCTCCGGCTCCTCTCCCGCTTTTAAATCTCTGGCTCCTCTCCTTCTTTTAAATCTCCGGCTCCTCTCCCGCTTTTAAATCTCCGGCTCCTCTCCTGCTTATAAATCTCCGGCTCCTCTCCCGCGCTTTTAAATCTCCGGCTCCTCTCCCGCTTTTAAATCTCCGGCTCCTCTCCCGCGCTTTTAAATCTCCGGCTCCTCTCCCGCGCTTTTAAATCTCCGGCTCCTCTCCCGCTTTTAAATCTCCGGCTCCTCTCCTGCTTTTCAATCTCCAGCTCCTCTCCCGCTTTAAAATCTCCGACTTCTCTCCCGCGCTTTTAAATCTCCGGCTCCTCTCCCGCTTTTAAATCTCCGGCTCCTCTCCCGCTTTTAAATCTCCGTCTCCTCTCCTTCTTTTAAATCTCCGGCTCCTCTCCCGCTTTTAAATCTCCGGCTCCTCTCCTGCTTTTCAATCTCCAGCTCCTCTCCCGCTTTTAAATCTCCAACTTCTCTCCCGCGCTTTTAAATCTCCGACTCCTCTCCCGCTTTTAAATCTCCAGCTCCTCTCCCGCTTTAAAATCTCCGACTTCTCTCCCGCGCTTTTAAATCTCCGGCTCCTCTCCCGCTTTTAAATCTCCGGCTCCTCTCCCGCTTTTAAATCTCCGTCTCCTCTCCTTCTTTTAAATCTCCGGCTCCTCTCCCGCTTTTAAATCTCCGGCTCCTCTCCTGCTTTTCAATCTCCAGCTCCTCTCCCGCTTTTAAATCTCCAACTTCTCTCCCGCGCTTTTAAATCTCCGACTCCTCTCCCGCTTTTAAATCTCCGGCTCCTCTCCCGCTTTTAAATCTCCGGCTCCTCTCCCCCTTTTAAATCTCCGGCTCCTCTCCCTCTTTTAAATCTCCGGCTCCTCTCCTGCTTTTAAATCTCCGGCTCCTCTCCCGCTTTTAAGTCTCCCGCTCCACTCCCGCTTTTAAATCTCCAACTCCTCTCCCGCGCTTTTAAATCTCCGGCTCCTCTCCCGCTTTTAAATCTCCGGCTCCTTTCCCGCTTTTAAATCTCCTGCTCCACTCCCGCTTTTAAATCTCTGGCTCCACTCCTGCTTTTAAATCTCCGGCTTCTCTCCCGCGCTTTTAAATCTCCGGCTCCTCTCTCGCGCTTTTAAATCTCCGGCTCCTCTCCCGCTTTTAAACCTCCGGCTCCTCTGCCGCTTTTAAATCTCCGGCTCCTCTCCTGCTTATAAATCTCCGGCTCCTCTCCTGCTTTTAAATCTCCGACTCCTCTCCCGCTTTTAAATCTCCGGCTCCTCGCCTGCTTTTAAACCTCCGGCTCCTCTCCCGCTTTTAAATCTCCGGCTCCTCTCCTGCTTATAAATCTCCGGCTCCTCTCCCGCTTTTAAACCTCCGGCTCCTCTCCCGCTTTTAAATCTCCGGCTCCTCTCCTGCTTATAAATCTCCGGCTCCTCTCCTGCTTTTAAATCTCCGACTCCTCTCCTGCTTATAAATCTCCGGCTCCTCTCCTGCTTTTAAATCTCCGACTCCTCTCCTGCTTTTAAATCTCCGGCTCCTCTCCTGCTTAAAAATCTCCGGCTCCTCTCCTGCTTTTAAATCTCCGACTCCTCTCCCGCTTTTAAATCTCCGGCTCCTCTCCCGCTTTTAAATCTCTGGCTCCTCTCCTGCTTTTCAATCTCCGGCTCCTCTCCCGCTTTTAAATCTCCGGCTCCTCTGCCGCTTTTAAATCTCCGGCTCCTCTCCCGCTTTTAAATCTCCGGCTCCTCTCCCGCTTTTAAATCTCCGGCTCCTCTCCGCGCTTTAAATCTCCGGCTCCTTTCCCGCTTTTAAATCTCCGGCTCCTCTCCCGCTTTTAAATCTCCGGCTCCTCTCCCGCTTTTAAATCTCCGGCTCCTCTCCTTCTTTTAATTCTCCGGCTCCTCTCCCGCTTTTAAATCTCCGGCTCCTCTCCTGCTTTTAAATCTCCGGCTCCTCTCCTGCTTTTAAATCACCGGCTCCTCTCCTGCTGTTAAATCACCGGCTCGTCTCCTGCTTTTAAATCTCCGGCTCCTCTCCTGCTTTTAAGTCTCCGGCTCCACTCCCACTTTTAAATCTTTGGCTCTTCTCCTGCTTTCAAATCTCCGGCTCCTCTCCCGCTTTTAAATCTCCGGCTCCTCTCCCGCTTTTAAATCTCCGGCTCCTCTCCCGCTTTTAAATCTCCGGCTCCTCTCCCGCTTTTAAATCTCCGGCTCCTTCCTGCTTTTAAATCTCCGGCTCTCTCCCGCTTTTAAACCTCCGGCTCCTCTCCTGCTTTTAAATCTCCGGCTCCTCTCCCACTTTTAAATCTCCGGCTCCTCTCCCGCTTTTAAATCTCCTCCTCCTCTCCTGCTTTTCAATCTCCAGCTCCTCTCCCGCTTTTAAATCTCCAACTTCTCTCCCGCGCTTTTAAATCTCCGACTCCTCTCCCGCTTTTAAATCTCCGGCTCCTCTCCCGCGCTTTTAAATCTCCGGCTCCTCTCGTGCTTTTCAATCTCCGGCTCCTCTCCTGCTTTTAAATCTCCGGCTCCTCTCCCGCTTTTAAATCTCCGCCTCCTCTCCCCCTTTTAAATCTCCAGCTCCTCTCCCGCTTTTAAATCTCCGGCTCCTCTCCCCCTTTTAAATCTCCAGCTCCTCTCCCGCTTTGAAATCTCCGTCTCCTCTCCCTCTTTTAAATCTCTGGCTCTTCTCCCGCTTTTAAATCTCCGGCTCCTCTCCTGCTTTTAAATCTCCGGCTCCTCTCCCGCTTTTAAATCTCTGGCCCCTCTCCTGCTTTTAAATCACCGACTCCACTCCTGCTTTTAAATCTCCGGCCCCTCTCCTGCTTTTAAATCTCCGACTCCTCTCCCGTGCTTTTAAATCTCCGGCTCCTCTCCAGCTTTTAAATCTCCGGCTCCTCTCCCGCTTTTAAATCTCCGGCTCCTCTCCCGCTTTTAAATCTCTGGCTCCTCTCCTTCTTTTAAATCTCCGGATCCTCCCCCGCTTTTAAATCTCCGGCTCCTCTCCTGCTTATAAATCTCCGGCTCCTCTCCCGCGCTTTTAAATCTCCGGCTCCTCTCCCGCTTTTAAATCTCCGGCTCCTCTCCCGCGCTTTTAAATCTCCGGCTCCTCTCCCGCGCTTTTAAATCTCCGGCTCCTCTCCCGCTTTTAAATCTCCGGCTCCTCTCCTGCTTTTCAATCTCCAGCTCCTCTCCCGCTTTAAAATCTCCGACTTCTCTCCCGCGCTTTTAAATCTCCGGCTCCTCTCCCGCTTTTAAATCTCCGGCTCCTCTCCCGCTTTTAAATCTCCGTCTCCTCTCCTTCTTTTAAATCTCCGGCTCCTCTCCCGCTTTTAAATCTCCGGCTCCTCTCCTGCTTTTCAATCTCCAGCTCCTCTCCCGCTTTTAAATCTCCAACTTCTCTCCCGCGCTTTTAAATCTCCGACTCCTCTCCCGCTTTTAAATCTCCGGCTCCTCTCCCGCTTTTAAATCTCCGGCTCCTCTCCCCCTTTTAAATCTCCGGCTCCTCTCCCGCGCTTTTAAATCTCCGGCTCCTCTCCCGCTTTTAAATCTCCGGCTCCTCTCCCGCTTTTAAATCTCCGACTCCTCTCCCGCTTTTAAATCTCCGGCTCCTCTCCCGCGCTTTTAAATCTCCGGCTCCTCTCCCGCTTTGAAATCTCCGTCTCCTCTCCCTCTTTTAAATCTCCGGCTCCTCTCGTGCTTTTAAATCTCCGGCTCCTCTCCTGCTTTTAAATCTCCGGCTCCTCTCCCGCGCATTTAAATCTCCGGCTCCTCTCCTGCTTTTTAATCTCCGGCTCCTCTCCCGCGCTTTTAAATCTCCGGCCCCTCTCCTGCATTTAAATCTCCGACTCCTCTCCCGTGCTTTTAAATCTCCGGCTCCTCTCCAGCTTTTAAATCTCCGGCTCCTCTCCTTCTTTTAAATGTCCGGCTCCTCTCCCGTTTTAAATCTCCGGCCCCTCTCCTGCATTTAAATCTCCGACTCCTCTCCCGTGCTTTTAAATCTCCGGCTCCTCTCCAGCTTTTAAATCTCCGGCTCCTCTCCTTCTTTTAAATGTCCGGCTCCTCTCCCGCTTTTACATCTCCGGCTCCTCTCCTGCTTTTAAATCTCCGGCTCCTCTCCTGCTGTTAAATCACCGGCTCGTCTCCTGCTTTTAAATCTCCGGCTCCTCTCCCGCGCTGTTAAATCTCCGGCTCCTCTCCCGCTTTTAAATCTCCGGCTCCTCTCCCGCTTTTAAATCTCCAGCTCCTCTCCTGCTTTTAAATCTCCGGCTCCTCTGCCGCTTTTAAATCTCCGGCTCCTCTCCCGCTTTTAAATCTCCAGCTCCTCTCCTGCTTTTAAATCTCCGGCTCCTCTCCCGCTTTTAAATCTCCGGCTCCTCTCCCGCTTTTAAATCTCCGGCTCCTCTCCTGCTTTTAAGTCTCCCGCTCCACTCCCGCTTTTAAATCTCTTGCTCCTCTCCTGCTTTTAAATCTCTGGTTCCACTCCCGCTTTTAAATCTCCGGTTCCTCTCCCGCTTTTAAATCTCCGGCTCCTCTCCCGCTTTTAAATCTCCGGCTCCACTCCCGCTTTTAAATCTCTGGCTCCACTCCCGCTTTTAAATCTCCAGCTCCTCTCCCGCATTTAAAACTCTGGCTCCACTCCCGCTTTTAAATCTCCAGCTCCTCTCCCGCTTTTAAATCTCCGGCTCCACTCCCGCTTTTAAATCTCCGGCTCCTCTCCCGCTTTAAATCTCCGGCTCCACTCCCGCTTTTAAATTTCCGGCTCCTCTCCCGCTTTTAAATCTCCGGCTCCTCTCCCGCTTTTAAATCTCCGGCTCCTCTCCCGCTTTTAAATCTCCGGCTCCTCTCCCGCTTTTAAATTTCCGGCTCCTCTCCCGCTTTTAAGTCTCCGGCTCCTCTCGTGTTTTTAAATCTCCGGCTCCTCTCCTGCTTTTAAATCCCCAGCTCCTCTCCCGCTTTTAAATCTCCGGCTCCTCTCCCACTTTTAAATCCCCGGCTCCTCTCCCGCTTTTAAATCTCCGGCTCCTCTCCTGCTTTTAAATCTCCAGCTCCTCTCCCGCTTTAAAATCTCCGGCTCCTCTCCCGCTTTTAAATCTCCGGCTCCTCTCCCGCTTTTAAATCTCTGGCTCCTCTCCCGCTTTTAAATCCCCGGCTCCTCTCCCGCTTTTAAATCTCCGGCTCCTCTCCTGCTTTTAAATCTCCAGCTCCTCTCCCGCTTTTAAATCTCCGGCTCCTCTCCCGCTTTTAAATCCCCGGCTCCTCTCCCGCTTTTAAATCTCCGGCTCCTCTCCTGCTTTTAAATCTCCGGCTCCTCTCCCGCTTTTAAATCTCCGGCTCCTCTCCCGCTTTTAAATCTCCGGCTCCTCTCCTACTTTTAAATCTCCGGCTCCTCTCCCGCTTTTAAATCTCCGGCTCCTCTCCCGCTTTTAAATCTCCGGCTCCTCTCGTGCTTTTAAATCTCCGGCTCCTCTCGTGCTTTTAAATCCCCGGCTCCTCTCCCGCTTTTAAATCTCCGGCTCCTCTCCCGCTTTTAAATCTCCGGCTCCTCTCCCGCTTTTAAATCTCCGGCTCCTCTCCCGCTTTTAAATCTCCGGCTCCTCTCGTGCTTTTAAATCTCCGGCTCCTCTCCCGCTTTTAAATCTCCGGCTCCTCTCCTGCTTTTAAATCTCCGACTCCTCTCCTGCTTTTAAATCTCCGGCTCCTCTCGTGCTTTTAAATCTCCGGCTCCTCTCCTGCTTTTAAATCTCCGGCTCCTCTCGTGCTTTTAAATCTCCGGCTCCTCTCCTGCTTTTAAATCTCCGGCTCCTCTCCCGCTTTTAAATCTCCGGCTCCTCTCGTGCTTTTAAATCTCCGGCTCCTCTCCTGCTTTTAAATCTCCGGCTCCTCTCCCGCTTTTAAATCTCCGACTCCTCTCCAGCTTATAAATCTCCGGCTCCTCTCCCGCTTTTAAATCTCCGGCTCCTCTCCTTCTTTTAAATCTCCGGCTCCTCTCCTGCTTTTAAATCTCCGGCTCCTCTCCCGCTTTTAAATCTCCGGCTCCTCTCCTGCTTTTAAATCTCCGACTCCTCTCCCGCTTTTAAATCTCCGGCTCCTCTCCTGCTTTTAAATCTCCGACTCCTCTCCCGCGCTTTTAAATCTCCGGCTCCTCTCCCGCTTTTAAATCTCCGACTCCTCTCCCGTGCTTTTAAATCTTTGGCTCCTCTCCTGCTTTTAAATCTCCGGCTCCTCTCCCGCTTTTAAATCTCCGGCTCCTCTCCCGCTTTTAAATCCCCGGCTCCTCTCCCGCTTTTAAATCTCCGGCTCCTCGCCTGCTTTTAAATCTCCGGCTCCTCTCCCGCTTTTAAATCTCCGGCTCCTCTCCTTCTTTTAAATCTCCGGCTCCTCTCCCGCTTTTAAATCTCCGGCTCCTCTCCCGCTTTTAAATCTCCGGCTCCTCTCCCTCACTTTAAATCTCCGGCTCCTCTCCTTCTTTTAAATCTCCGGCTCTCTCCCGCTTTTAAATCCCCGGCTCCTCTCCTTCTTTTAAATCTCCGGCTCCTCTCCTGCTTTTCAATCTCCAGCTCCTCTCCCGCTTTTAAATCTCCAACTTCTCTCCCGCGCTTTTAAATCTCCGACTCCTCTCCCGCTTTTAAATCTCCGGCTCCTCTCCTGCTTTTAAATCTCCGGCTCCTCTCCCGCTTTTAAATCTCCGGCTCCTCTCCCGCGCTTTTAAATCTCCGGCTCCTCTCGTGCTTTTCAATCTCCGGCTCCTCTCCTGCTTTTAAATCTCCGGCTCCTCTCCCGCTTTTAAATCTCCGGCTCCTCTCCCGCTTTTAAATCTCCGCCTCCTCTCTCCCTTTTAAATCTCCGGCTCCTCTCCTGCTTTTAAATCTCCGGCTCCTCTCCTGCTTTTAAATCTCCGGCTCCTCTCCCGCGCTTTTAAATCTCCGGCCCCTCTCCTGCTTTTAAATCTCCGACTCCTCTCCAGCTTTTAAATCTCCGGCTCCTCTCCCGCTTTTAAATCTCCGGCTCCTCTCCTTCTTTTAAATCTCCGGCTCCTCTCCCGCTTTTAAATCTCCGGCTCCTCTCCCGCTTTTAAATCTCCGGCTCCTCTCCCGCTTTTAAATCTCCGGCCCCTCTCCTGCTTTTAAATCTCCGACTCCTCTCCAGCTTTTAAATCTCCGGCTCCTCTCCTTCTTTTAAATCTCCGGCTCCTCTCCCGCTTTTAAATCTCCGGCTCCTCTCCCGCTTTTAAATCTCCGGCTCCTCTCCCGCTTTTAAATCTCCGGCTCCTCTCCTGCTTTTAAATCTCCGACTCCTCTCCAGCTTTTAAATCTCCGGCTCCTCTCCTTCTTTTAAATCTCCGGCTCCTCTCCCGCTTTTAAATCTCCGGCTCCTCTCCCGCTTTTAAATCTCCAGCTCCTCTCCCGCTTTTAAATCTTCGGCTCCTGTCCCGCTTTTAAATCTCCGGCTCCTCTCCCGCTTTTAAATCTCCAGCTCCTCTCCCGCTTTTAAATCTTCGGCTCCTGTCCCGCTTTTAAATCTCCGGCTCCTCTCCCGCTTTTAAATCTCCGGCTCCTCTCCTGCTTTTAAATCTCCGGCACTCCCGCTTTTAAATCTCCAGCTCCTCTCCCGCTTTTAAATCTCCGGCTCCTGTCCCGCTTTTAAATCTCCAGCTCCTCTCCCGCTTTTAAATCTCCGGCTCCTGTCCCGCTTTTAAATCTCCGGCTCCTCTCCCGCTTTTAAATCTCCGACACCTCTCCCGCTTTTAAATCTCCGGCTCCTCTCCCGCTTTTAAATCTCCGACACCTCTCCCGCTTTTAAACCTCCGGCTCCTCTCCCGCGCTTTTAAATCTCCGGCTCCTCTCTCACTTTTAAATCTCCGGCTCCTCTCCCGCTTTTAAATATCCGGCTCCTCTCCCGCTTTTAAACCTCCGGCTCCTCTCCTGCTTTTAAAACTCCGGCTCCTCTCCCGCGCTTTTACATCTCTGGCTCCTTTCCCGCTTTTAAATCTCCGGCTCCTCTCCCGCTTTTAAATCTCCGGCTCCTCTCCTGCTTTTAAAACTCCGGCTCCTCTCCCGCTTTTTAATCTCCGGCTCCTCTCCCGCTTTTAAATATCCGGCTCCTCTCCCGCTTTTAAACCTCCGGCTCCTCTCCTGCTTTTAAATCTCCGGCTCCTCTCCCGCGCTTTTACATCTCTGGCTTCTTTCCCGCTTTTAAATCTCCGGCTCCTCTCCCGCTTTTAAATCTCCGGCTCCTCTCCTGCTTTTAAAACTCCGGCTCCTCTCCCGCTTTTAAATCTCCGGCTCCTCTCCCGCTTTTAAATCTCCTGCTCCTCTCCTGCTTTTAAATCTCCGGCTCCTCTCCCGCTTTTAAATCTCCGGCTCCACACCCGCTTTTAAAACTCCGGCTCCTCTCCCGCTTTTAAATCTCCGGCTCTTCTCCCGCTTTTAAATCTCCGGCTCCTCTCCCGCTTTTAAATCTCCGGCTCCTCTCCCGCTTTTAAATCTCCTGCTCCTCTCCTGCTTTTAAATCTCCGGCTCCTCTCCCGCTTTTAAATCTCCGGTTCCTCTCCCGCTTTTAAAACTCCGGCTCCTCTCCCGCATTTAAATCTCCGGCTCTTCTCCCGCTTTTAAATCTAAGGCTCCTCTCCTGCTTTTAAAACTCCGGCTCCTCTCCCGCTTTTAAATCTCCGGCTCCTCTCCCGCTTTTAAATCTCCGGCTCCTCTCCCGCTTTTAAATCTCCGGCTCCTCTCCCGCTTTTAAATCTCCGGCTCCTCTCCTGCTATTAAAACTCCGACTCCTCTCCCGCTTTTAAATCTCCGGCTCCTCTCCCGCTTTTAAATCTCCGGCTCCTCGCCCGCTTTTAAATCTCCGGCTCCTCTCCCGCTTTTAAATCTCCGGCTCCTCTGCCGCTTTTATATCTCCGGCTCCTCTCCCGCTTTTAAATCTCCGGCTCCTCTCCTGCTATTAAAACTCCGGCTCCTCTCCCGCTTTTAAATCTCCGGCTCCTCTCCTGCTTTTAAATCTCCGGCTCCTCTCCCGCTTTTAACTCTCCGGCTCCTCTCCCGCTTTTAAATCTCCGGCTCCTCTCCCGCTTTTAAATCTCCAGCTCCTCTCCCGCTTTTAAATCTCCGGCTCCTCTCCCGCTTTTAAATCTCCAGCTCCTCTCCCGCTTTTAAATCTCCGGCTCCTCTCCCGCTTTTAAATCTCCGGCTCCTCTCCCGCTTTTAAATCTCCGGCTCCTCTCCCGCTTTTAAATCTCCGGCTCCTCTCCTGCTTTTAAAACTCCGGCTCCTCTCCCGCTTTTAAATCTCCGGCTCCTCTCCCGCTTTTAAATCTCCGGCTCCTCTCCCGCTTTTACATCTCCGGCTCCTCTCCCGCTTTTAAATCTCCGGCTCCTCTCACGCTTTTAAATCTTCGGCTCCTCTCCTGCTTTTAAATCTCCGGCTCCTCTCCCGCTTTTAAATCTCCGGCTCCTCTCATCTCCGGCTCCACTCCCACTTTTATATCTCCGGCTCCTCTCCCGCTTTTAAATCTAAGGCTCCTCTCCTTCTTTTAAAACTCCGGCTCCTCTCCCGCTTTTAAATCTCCGGCTCCTCTCCCGCTTTTAAATCTCCGGCTCCTCTCCCGCTTTTAAATCTCCGGCTCCTCTCCCGCTTTTAAATCTCCGGCTCCTCTCCCGCTTTTAAATCTCCGGCTCAACTCCCGCTTTTAAATCTTCGGCTCCTCTCCCGCTTTTAAATCTCCGGCTCCTCTCCTGCTATTAAAATTCCGGCTCCTCTCCCGCTTTTAAATCTCCGGCTCCTCTCCCGCTTTTAAATCTCCGACTCCTCTCCCGCTTTTAAATCTCCGGCTCCTCTCCCTCTTTTAAATCTCCGGCTCCTCTCCTGCTTTTAAATCTCCGGCTCCTCTCCCGCTTTTAAGTCTCCCGCTCCACTCCCGCTTTTAAATCTCCGGCTCCTCTCCCGCTTTTAAATCTCCGGCTCCTCTCCCGCGCTTTTAAATCTCCGGCTCCACTCCTGCTTTTAAATCTCCGGCTCTCTCCCGCTTTTAAATCTCCGGCTCCTCTGCTGCTTTTAAATCTCCGGCTCTCTCCCGCTTTTAAATCTCCGGCTCCTCTCCCGCTTTTAAATCTCCGGCTCCTCTCCTGCTTTTAAAACTCCGGCTCCTCTCCCGCTTATAAATCTCCGGCTCCTCTCCCGCTTTTAAATCTCCGGATCCTCTCCTGCTTTTAAATCTCCGGCTCCTCTCCCGCGCTTTTAAATCTCCGGCTCCTCTCCCGCTTTTAAATCTCCGGCTCCTCTCCCGCTTTTAAATCTCCGGCTCCTCTCCCGCTTTTAAATCTCCGGCTCCTCTCCTACTTTTAAATCTCCGGCTCCTCTCCCGCTTTTAAATTTCCGGTTCCTCTCCCGCTTTTAAATCTCCGGATCCTCTCCCGCTTTTCAATCTCTGGCTCCTCTCCCGCTTTTAAATCTCCGGCTCCTCTCCCGCTTTTAAATCTCCGGATCCTCTCCCGCTTTTCAATCTCTGGCTCCTCTCCCGCTTTTAAATCTCCGACTCCTCTCCCGCGCTTTTAAATCTCCGGCTCCTCTCCTGCTTTTAAATCTCCGGCTCCTCTCCCGCTTTTAAATCTCCGGCTCCTCTCCCGCTTTTAAATCTCCGGCTCCTCTCCCGCTTTTAAATCTCCGGCTCCTCTCCCGCTTTTAAATCTCCGGCTCCTCTCCTGCTTTTAAATCTCCGACTCCTCTCCCGCTTTTAAATCTCCAACTCCTCTCCCGCTTTTAAATCTCCGGCTCCTCTCCCGCTTTTAAATCTCCGGCTCCTCTCCCGCGCTTTTAAATCTCCGGCTCCTTTCCTGCTTTTAAATCTCCGGCTCCTCGCCCGCTTTTAATTCTCCGGCTCTTCTCCTGCTTTTAAATCTCCGGCTCCTCTCACGCGCTTTTAAATCTCTGGCTCCTCTCCCGCTTTTAAATCTCCGGTTCCTCTCCCGCTTTTAAATCTCCGGCTCCTCTCCCGCTTTTAAATCTCCAGCTCCTCTCCCGCTTTTAAATCTCCGGCTCCTCTCCCGCTTTTAAATCTCTGGCTCCTCTCCCGCTTTTAAATCTCCGGCTCCTCTCCCGCTTTTAAATCTCTGGCTCCTCTCCTGCTTTTAAACCTCCGGCTCATCTCCCGCTTTTAAATCTCCGGCTCCTCTCCCGCTTTTAAATCTCCGGCTCCACTCCCGCTTTTAAATCTCCGGCTCCTCTCCCGCGCTTTTAAATATCCGGCTCCTCTCCCGCTTTTAAATCTCCGGCTCCTCTCCCGCTTTTAAACCTTCGGCTCCTCTCCCGCTTTTAAATCTCCGGCTCCTCTCCTGCTTTTAAATCTCCGGCTCCTCTCCTGCTTTTAAATCTCCGGCTCCTCTGCCGCTTTTAAACCTCCGGCTCCTCTCCCGCTTTTAAATCTCCGGATCCTCTCCCGCTTTTAAATCTCCGGCTCCTCTCCCGCTTTTAAATCTCCGGCTCCTCTCCCGCTTTTAAATCTCCGGCTCCTCTCCTGCTTTTAAATCTCCGACTCCTCTCCAGCTTTTAAATCTCCGGCTCCTCTCCTTCTTTTAAATCTCCGGCTCCTCTCCCGCTTTTAAATCTCCGGCTCCTCTCCCGCTTTTAAATCTCCAGCTCCTCTCCCGCTTTTAAATCTTCGGCTCCTGTCCCGCTTTTAAATCTCCGGCTCCTCTCCCGCTTTTAAATCTCCAGCTCCTCTCCCGCTTTTAAATCTTCGGCTCCTGTCCCGCTTTTAAATCTCCGGCTCCTCTCCCGCTTTTAAATCTCCGGCTCCTCTCCTGCTTTTAAATCTCCGGCACTCCCGCTTTTAAATCTCCAGCTCCTCTCCCGCTTTTAAATCTCCGGCTCCTGTCCCGCTTTTAAATCTCCAGCTCCTCTCCCGCTTTTAAATCTCCGGCTCCTGTCCCGCTTTTAAATCTCCGGCTCCTCTCCCGCTTTTAAATCTCCGACACCTCTCCCGCTTTTAAATCTCCGGCTCCTCTCCCGCTTTTAAATCTCCGACACCTCTCCCGCTTTTAAACCTCCGGCTCCTCTCCCGCGCTTTTAAATCTCCGGCTCCTCTCTCACTTTTAAATCTCCGGCTCCTCTCCCGCTTTTAAATATCCGGCTCCTCTCCCGCTTTTAAACCTCCGGCTCCTCTCCTGCTTTTAAAACTCCGGCTCCTCTCCCGCGCTTTTACATCTCTGGCTCCTTTCCCGCTTTTAAATCTCCGGCTCCTCTCCCGCTTTTAAATCTCCGGCTCCTCTCCTGCTTTTAAAACTCCGGCTCCTCTCCCGCTTTTTAATCTCCGGCTCCTCTCCCGCTTTTAAATATCCGGCTCCTCTCCCGCTTTTAAACCTCCGGCTCCTCTCCTGCTTTTAAATCTCCGGCTCCTCTCCCGCGCTTTTACATCTCTGGCTTCTTTCCCGCTTTTAAATCTCCGGCTCCTCTCCCGCTTTTAAATCTCCGGCTCCTCTCCTGCTTTTAAAACTCCGGCTCCTCTCCCGCTTTTAAATCTCCGGCTCCTCTCCCGCTTTTAAATCTCCTGCTCCTCTCCTGCTTTTAAATCTCCGGCTCCTCTCCCGCTTTTAAATCTCCGGCTCCACACCCGCTTTTAAAACTCCGGCTCCTCTCCCGCTTTTAAATCTCCGGCTCTTCTCCCGCTTTTAAATCTCCGGCTCCTCTCCCGCTTTTAAATCTCCGGCTCCTCTCCCGCTTTTAAATCTCCTGCTCCTCTCCTGCTTTTAAATCTCCGGCTCCTCTCCCGCTTTTAAATCTCCGGTTCCTCTCCCGCTTTTAAAACTCCGGCTCCTCTCCCGCATTTAAATCTCCGGCTCTTCTCCCGCTTTTAAATCTAAGGCTCCTCTCCTGCTTTTAAAACTCCGGCTCCTCTCCCGCTTTTAAATCTCCGGCTCCTCTCCCGCTTTTAAATCTCCGGCTCCTCTCCCGCTTTTAAATCTCCGGCTCCTCTCCCGCTTTTAAATCTCCGGCTCCTCTCCTGCTATTAAAACTCCGACTCCTCTCCCGCTTTTAAATCTCCGGCTCCTCTCCCGCTTTTAAATCTCCGGCTCCTCGCCCGCTTTTAAATCTCCGGCTCCTCTCCCGCTTTTAAATCTCCGGCTCCTCTGCCGCTTTTATATCTCCGGCTCCTCTCCCGCTTTTAAATCTCCGGCTCCTCTCCTGCTATTAAAACTCCGGCTCCTCTCCCGCTTTTAAATCTCCGGCTCCTCTCCTGCTTTTAAATCTCCGGCTCCTCTCCCGCTTTTAACTCTCCGGCTCCTCTCCCGCTTTTAAATCTCCGGCTCCTCTCCCGCTTTTAAATCTCCAGCTCCTCTCCCGCTTTTAAATCTCCGGCTCCTCTCCCGCTTTTAAATCTCCAGCTCCTCTCCCGCTTTTAAATCTCCGGCTCCTCTCCCGCTTTTAAATCTCCGGCTCCTCTCCCGCTTTTAAATCTCCGGCTCCTCTCCCGCTTTTAAATCTCCGGCTCCTCTCCTGCTTTTAAAACTCCGGCTCCTCTCCCGCTTTTAAATCTCCGGCTCCTCTCCCGCTTTTAAATCTCCGGCTCCTCTCCCGCTTTTACATCTCCGGCTCCTCTCCCGCTTTTAAATCTCCGGCTCCTCTCACGCTTTTAAATCTTCGGCTCCTCTCCTGCTTTTAAATCTCCGGCTCCTCTCCCGCTTTTAAATCTCCGGCTCCTCTCATCTCCGGCTCCACTCCCACTTTTATATCTCCGGCTCCTCTCCCGCTTTTAAATCTAAGGCTCCTCTCCTTCTTTTAAAACTCCGGCTCCTCTCCCGCTTTTAAATCTCCGGCTCCTCTCCCGCTTTTAAATCTCCGGCTCCTCTCCCGCTTTTAAATCTCCGGCTCCTCTCCCGCTTTTAAATCTCCGGCTCCTCTCCCGCTTTTAAATCTCCGGCTCAACTCCCGCTTTTAAATCTTCGGCTCCTCTCCCGCTTTTAAATCTCCGGCTCCTCTCCTGCTATTAAAATTCCGGCTCCTCTCCCGCTTTTAAATCTCCGGCTCCTCTCCCGCTTTTAAATCTCCGACTCCTCTCCCGCTTTTAAATCTCCGGCTCCTCTCCCTCTTTTAAATCTCCGGCTCCTCTCCTGCTTTTAAATCTCCGGCTCCTCTCCCGCTTTTAAGTCTCCCGCTCCACTCCCGCTTTTAAATCTCCGGCTCCTCTCCCGCTTTTAAATCTCCGGCTCCTCTCCCGCGCTTTTAAATCTCCGGCTCCACTCCTGCTTTTAAATCTCCGGCTCTCTCCCGCTTTTAAATCTCCGGCTCCTCTGCTGCTTTTAAATCTCCGGCTCTCTCCCGCTTTTAAATCTCCGGCTCCTCTCCCGCTTTTAAATCTCCGGCTCCTCTCCTGCTTTTAAAACTCCGGCTCCTCTCCCGCTTATAAATCTCCGGCTCCTCTCCCGCTTTTAAATCTCCGGATCCTCTCCTGCTTTTAAATCTCCGGCTCCTCTCCCGCGCTTTTAAATCTCCGGCTCCTCTCCCGCTTTTAAATCTCCGGCTCCTCTCCCGCTTTTAAATCTCCGGCTCCTCTCCCGCTTTTAAATCTCCGGCTCCTCTCCTACTTTTAAATCTCCGGCTCCTCTCCCGCTTTTAAATTTCCGGTTCCTCTCCCGCTTTTAAATCTCCGGATCCTCTCCCGCTTTTCAATCTCTGGCTCCTCTCCCGCTTTTAAATCTCCGGCTCCTCTCCCGCTTTTAAATCTCCGGATCCTCTCCCGCTTTTCAATCTCTGGCTCCTCTCCCGCTTTTAAATCTCCGACTCCTCTCCCGCGCTTTTAAATCTCCGGCTCCTCTCCTGCTTTTAAATCTCCGGCTCCTCTCCCGCTTTTAAATCTCCGGCTCCTCTCCCGCTTTTAAATCTCCGGCTCCTCTCCCGCTTTTAAATCTCCGGCTCCTCTCCCGCTTTTAAATCTCCGGCTCCTCTCCTGCTTTTAAATCTCCGACTCCTCTCCCGCTTTTAAATCTCCAACTCCTCTCCCGCTTTTAAATCTCCGGCTCCTCTCCCGCTTTTAAATCTCCGGCTCCTCTCCCGCGCTTTTAAATCTCCGGCTCCTTTCCTGCTTTTAAATCTCCGGCTCCTCGCCCGCTTTTAATTCTCCGGCTCTTCTCCTGCTTTTAAATCTCCGGCTCCTCTCACGCGCTTTTAAATCTCTGGCTCCTCTCCCGCTTTTAAATCTCCGGTTCCTCTCCCGCTTTTAAATCTCCGGCTCCTCTCCCGCTTTTAAATCTCCAGCTCCTCTCCCGCTTTTAAATCTCCGGCTCCTCTCCCGCTTTTAAATCTCTGGCTCCTCTCCCGCTTTTAAATCTCCGGCTCCTCTCCCGCTTTTAAATCTCTGGCTCCTCTCCTGCTTTTAAACCTCCGGCTCATCTCCCGCTTTTAAATCTCCGGCTCCTCTCCCGCTTTTAAATCTCCGGCTCCACTCCCGCTTTTAAATCTCCGGCTCCTCTCCCGCGCTTTTAAATATCCGGCTCCTCTCCCGCTTTTAAATCTCCGGCTCCTCTCCCGCTTTTAAACCTTCGGCTCCTCTCCCGCTTTTAAATCTCCGGCTCCTCTCCTGCTTTTAAATCTCCGGCTCCTCTCCTGCTTTTAAATCTCCGGCTCCTCTGCCGCTTTTAAACCTCCGGCTCCTCTCCCGCTTTTAAATCTCCGGATCCTCTCCCGCTTTTAAATCTCCGGCTCCTCTCCCGCTTTTAAATCTCCGGCTCCTCTCCCGCTTTTAAATCTCCAGCTCCTCTCCCGCTTTTAAATCTCCGGCTCCTCTCCCGCTTTTAAATCAACGGCTCCTCTCCCGCTTTTAAATCTCCGGCTCCACTCCCGCTTTTAAATCTCCGGCTCATCCCCTGCTTTTAAATCTCCGGCTCCTCTCCCGCTTTTAAATCTCCGGCTCCTCTCCCGCTTTTAAATCTCCGGCTCCTCTCCCGCGCTTTTAAATCTCCGGCTCCTCTCCTGCTTATAAATCTCCGGCTCCTCTCCCGCTTTTAAATCTCCGGCTCCTCTCCCGCGCTTTTAAATCTCCGGCTCCTCTCCCTCTTTTAAATCTCCGGATCCTCTCCCGCTTTTAAATCTCCGGCTCATCTCCCGCTTTTAAATCTCCGGCTCCTCTCCTGCTTTTAAATCTCCGACTCCTCTCCCGCGCTTTTAAATCTCCGGCTCCTCTCCCGCTTTTAAATCTCCGGCTCCTCTCCCGCTTTTAAATCGCCGGCTCCTTTCCTGCTTTTAAATCTCCGGCTCCTCTCCCGCTGTTAATTCTCCGGCTCTTCTCCTGCTTTTAAATCTCCGGCTCCTCTCCCGCGCTTTTAAATCTCTGGCTCCTCTCCCGCTTTTAAATCTCCGGCTCCTCTCCCGCTTTTAATTCTCCGGCTCTTCTCCTGCTTTTAAATCTCCGGCTCCTCTCCCGCTTTTAATTCTCCGGCTCTTCTCCTGCTTTTAAATCTCCGGCTCCTCTCCCGCGCTTTTAAATCTCTGGCTCCTCTCCCGCTTTTAAATCGCCGGCTCCTTTCCTGCTTTTAAATCTCCGGCTCCTCTCCCGCTTTTAAATCTCCAGCTCCTCTCCCTCACTTTAAATCTCCGGCTCCTCTCCTACTTTTAAATCTCCGGCTCCTCTCCTACTTTTAAATCTCCGGCTCCTCTCCCGCTTTTAAATCTCCGGCTCCTCTCCCGCTTTTAAATCTCCGGCTCCTCTCCCCCTTTTAAATCTCCGGATGCTCTCTCGCTTTTAAATCTCCGGATGTTCTCCCGCTTTTAAATCTCTGGCTCCTCTCACGCTTTTAAATCTCCGACTCCTCTCCCGCTTTTAAATCTCCGGCTCCTCTCCCGCTTTTGAATCTCCGGCTCCTCTCCCGCTTTTAAATCTCCGGCTCCTCTCCCGCTTTTGAATCTCCGACTCCTCTCCCGCTTTTAAATCTCCGGTTCCTCTCCCGCTTTTAAAACTCCGGCTCCTCTCCCGCTTTTAAATCTCCGGCTCCTCTCCTGCTTTTAAAACTCCGGCTCCTCTCCCGCTTTTAAATCTCCGACTCCTCTCCCGCGCTTTTAAATCTCCGGCTCCTCTCCCGCTTTTAAATCTCCGGATCCTCTCCTGCTTTTAAATCTCCGGCTCCTCTCCCGCGCTTTTAAATCTCCGGCTCCTCTCCCGCTTTTAAATCTCCGGCTCCTCTCCCGCTTTTAAATCTCCGGCTCCTCTCCCGCTTTTAAATCTCCGGCTCCTCTCCTACTTTTATATCTCCGGCTCCTCTCCCGCTTTTGAATCTCCGGCTCCTCTCCCGCTTTTAAATCTACGGCTCCTCTCCCGCTTTTGAATCTCCGACTCCTCTCCCGCTTTTAAATCTCCGGTTCCTCTCCCGCTTTTAAAACTCCGGCTCCTCTCCCGCTTTTAAATCTCCGGCTCCTCTCCTGCTTTTAAAACTCCGGCTCCTCTCCCGCTTTTAAATCTCCGACTCCTCTCCCGCGCTTTTAAATCTCCGGCTCCTCTCCCGCTTTTAAATCTCCGGATCCTCTCCTGCTTTTAAATCTCCGGCTCCTCTCCCGCGCTTTTAAATCTCCGGCTCCTCTCCCGCTTTTAAATCTCCGGCTCCTCTCCCGCTTTTAAATCTCCGGCTCCTCTCCCGCTTTTAAATCTCCGGCTCCTCTCCTACTTTTAAATCTCCGGCTCCTCTCCCGCTTTTAAATTTCCGGTTCCTCTCCCGCTTTTAAATCTCCGGATCCTCTCCCGCTTTTCAATCTCTGGCTCCTCTCCCGCTTTTAAATCTCCGACTCCTCTCCCGCGCTTTTAAATCTCCGGCTCCTCTCCCGCTTTTAAATCTCCGGCACCTCTCCCGCTTTTAAATCTCCGGATCCTCTCCCGCTTTTCAATCTCTGGCTCCTCTCCCGCTTTTAAATCTCCGGCTCCTCTCCTGCTTTTAAATCTCCGGCTCCTCTCCTGCTTTTAAATCTCCGGCTCCTCTCCCGCTTTTAAATCTCCGGCTCCTCTCCCGCTTTTAAATCTCCGGCTCCTCTCCTGCTTTTAAATCTCCGACTCCTCTCCCGCTTTTAAATCTCCAACTCCTCTCCCGCTTTTAAATCTCCGGCTCCTCTCCCGCTTTTAAATCTCCGGCTCCTCTCCCGCGCTTTTAAATCTCCGGCTCCTTTCCTGCTTTTAAATCTCCGGCTCCTCTCCCGCTTTTAATTCTCCGGCTCTTCTCCTGCTTTTAAATCTCCGGCTCCTCTCACGCGCTTTTAAATCTCCGGTTCCTCTCCCGCTTTTAAATCTCCGGCTCCTCTCCCGCTTTTAAATCTCCAGCTCCTCTCCCGCTTTTAAATCTCCGGCTCCTCTCCCGCTTTTAAATCTCTGGCTCCTCTCCCGCTTTTAAATCTCCGGCTCCTCTCCCGCTTTTAAATCTCTGGCTCCTCTCCTGCTTTTGAACCTCCGGCTCATCTCCCGCTTTTAAATCTCCGGCTCCTCTCCCGCTTTTAAATCTCCGGCTCCACTCCCGCTTTTAAATCTCCGGCTCCTCTCCCGCGCTTTTAAACCTTCGGCTCCTCTCCCGCTTTTAAATCTCCGGCTCCTCTCCCGCTTTTAAATCTCCGGCTCCTCTCCCTCACTTTAAATCTCCGGCTCCTCTCCCTCACTTTAAATCTCCGGCTCCTCTCCCTCACTTTAAATCTCCGGCTCCTCTCCCGCTTTTAAATCTCCGGCTCCTCTCCCGCTTTTAAATCTCCGGCTCCTCTCCCGCTTTTAAATCTCCGGCTCCTCTCCCTCACTTTAAATCTCCGGCTCCTCTCCTACTTTTAAATCTCCGGCTCCTCTCCCGCTTTTAAATCTCCGACTCCTCTCCCGCGCTTTTAAATCTCTGGCTCCTTTCCCGCTTTTATATCTCCGGCTCCTCTCCCGCTTTTAAATCTCTGGCTCCTCTCCCGCTTTTAAATCTCCGGCTCCTCTCCTGCTTTTAAATCTCCAGCTCCTCTCCCGCTTTTAAATCTCCAGCTCCTCTCCCGCTTTTAAATCTCCGGCTCCTCTCCTGCTTTTAAATCTCCAGCTCCTCTCCCGCTTTTAAATCTCCGGCTCCTCTCCCCGCTTTTAAACCTCCGGCTCCTCTCCCGCTTTTAAATCTCCGGCTCCTCTCCCGCTTTTAAATCTCCGGCTACTCTCCCGCTTTTAAATGTCCGGCTCATCTCCCGCTTTTAAAACTCCGTCTCCTCTCTCGCGCTTTTAAATCTCCGGCTCCTCTCCCGCTTTTAAATCTCCTGCTACTCTCCCGCTTTTAAATCTCTGGCTCCTCTCCCGCTTTTAAATCTCCGACTTCTCTCCCGCGCTTTTAAATCTCCGGCTCCTCTCCCGCTTTTAAATCTCTCCTCCTCTCCCGCTTTTAAATCTCCGACTCCTCTCCCGCTTTTAAATCTCCGGCTCCTCTCCCGCTTTTAAATCTCCGGCTCCTCTCCCGCTTTTAAATTTCCGGCTCCTCTCCCGCGCTTTTAAATCTCTGGCTCCTTTCCCGCTTTTAATTCTCCGGCTCCTCTCCCGCTTTTAAATCTCTGGCTCCTCTCCCGCGCTTTTAAATCTCCGGCTCCTTCCTACTTTTAAATCTCCGGCTCCTATCCCGCGCTTTTAAACCTCCGTCTCCTCTCCCGCTTTTAAATTTCCGGCTTCTCTCCCGCGCTTTTAAATCTCCGGCTCCTCTCTCCTGCTTATAAATCTCCGGCTCCTCTCCCGCGCTTTTAAATCATAGATTATCATAGAATTTACAGTGCAGAAGGAGGCCATTCGGCCCATCGAGACTGCACAGGCTCTTGGAAAGAGCACCCTACCCAAGGTCAACACCTCCACCCTATCCCCATAACCCAGTAACCCCACCCAACTCTAAGGGCAATTTTGGACACTAAGGGCAATTTATCATGGCCAATCCACCTGCACATCTTTGGACTGTGGGAGGAAACCGGAGCACCCGGAGGAAACCCACGCACACACGGGGAGGATGTGCAGACTCCGCACAGACAGTGACCCAAGCCGGAATCGAACCTGGGACCCTGGAGCTGTGAAGCAATTGTGCTATCCACAATGCTACCGTGCTAAATCCCCAGCTCCTCTCCCGCTTTTAAATCACCGGTTCCTCTCCCGCTTTTCAAAGTCCTGGCTGTTTCTCCTCTCGTGCTGTTTTCATTGTGGGGTGAAACCCACGCAGACACGGGGAGAACGTGCAAACTCCACACGGACAGTGACCCGGGGCCGGGATTCGAACCCGGGTCCTCAGCGGCGTGAGACAGCAGTGCTAACCACTGCACCACCGTGCTGCCCATGAGGCAGCAGTGCTAACCACTGCGCCAACCTGCTGCCCTATTATTATTTATTTTTTTCATTGGCAATTTGCTTTGGGACTCTCCCAAGACAGTGCGGGACTTTCTGTAATTGAACTCAGGCTCTCGATGGGGGAATTGTATTCCTCAACTCCCATTGGATTTGACAGCAGGAGGTTCAAACAAACACCAGGTTTAAACAGATTGAACAGCTGGTCAAACATTATCAGGATCATTCTCCCACCGTTTTACCCTCACTGTTCACAGTCACGCACAGGGGACAGTGAGTACCCTCCCTCCTCACTATAAATTTAATCTGCAATCACAGGGCCAACTTCGGAACTTGTCAAAGAACAAAGAACAAAGAAATGTACAGCACAGGAACAGGCCCTTCGGCCCTCCAAGCCCGCGCCGACCATACTGCCCGACTAAACTACAATCTTCTACACTTCCTGGGTCCGTATCCTTCTATTCCCATCCTATTCATATATTTGTCAAGATGCCCCTTAAATGTCCCTATCGTCCCTGCTTCCACTACCTCCTCCGGTAGCGAGTTCCAGGCACCCACTACCCTCTGCGTAAAAAACTTGCCTCGTACATCTACTCTAAACCTTGCCCCTCTCACCTTAAACCTATGCCCCCTAGTAATTGACCCCTCTACCCTGGGGAAAAGCCTCTGACTATCCACTCTGTCTATGCCCCTCATAATTTTGTAGACCTCTATCAGGTCGCCCCTCAACCTCCTTCGTTCCAGAGAGAACAAACCGAGTTTATTCAATCGCTCCTCATAGCTTATGCCCTCCATACCAGGCAACATTCTGGTAAATCTCTTCTGCACCCTCTCTAAAGCCTCCACATCCTTCTGGTAGTGTGGCGACCAGAATTGAACACTATACTCCAAGTGTGGCCTAACTAAGGTTCTATACAGCTGCAACATGACTTGCCAATTCTTATACTCAATGCCCCGTCCAATGAAGGCAAGCATGCCGTATGCCTTCTTGACTACCTTCTCCACCTGTGTTGCCCCTTTCAATGACCTGTGGACCTGTACTCCTAGATCTCTTTGACTTTCAATACTCTTGAGGGTTCTACCATTCACTGTATATTCCCTACCTGCATTAGCCCTTCCAAAATGCATTACCTCACATTTGTCCGGATTAAACTCCATCTGCCATCTCTCCGCCCAAGTCTCCAGACAACCTAAATCCTGCTGTATCCTCAGACAGTCCTCATCGCTATCCGCAATTCCACCAACCTTTGTGTCGTCTGCAAACTTACTAATCAGACCAGTTACATTTTCCTCCAAATCATTTATATATACTACAAACAGCAAAGGTCCCAGCACTGATCCCTGTGGAACACCACTGGTCACAGCCCTCCAATTAGAAAAGCATCCCTCCATTGCTACCCTCTGCCTTCTATGGCCTAGCCAGTTCTGAATCCACCTTGCCAGCTCACCCCTGATCCCGTGTGACTTCACCTTTTGTACTAGTCTACCATGAGGGACCTTGTCAAAGGCCTTACTGAAGTCCATGTAGACAACATCCACTGCCCTACCTGCATCAATCATCTTAGTGACCTCCTCGAAAAACTCTATCAAGTTAGTGAGACACGACCTCCCCTTCACAAAACCGTGCTGCCTCTCACTAATACGTCCATTTGCTTCCAAATGGGAGTAGATCCTGTCTCGAAGAATTCTCTCCAGTAATTTCCCTACCACTGAAGTAAGGCTCACCGGCCTGTAGTTCCCGGGATTATCCTTGCTACCCTTCTTAAACAGAGGAACAACATTGGCTATTCTCCAGTCCTCCGGGACATCCCCTGAAGACAGCGAGGATCCAAAGATTTCTGTCAAGGCCTCAGCAATTTCCTCTCCAGCCTCCTTCAGTATTCTGGGGTAGATCCCATCAGGCCCTGGGGACTTATCTACCTTAATATTTTTTAAGACACCCAACACCTCGTCTTTTTGGATCACAATGTGACCCAGGCTATCTACACCCCCTTCTCCAGACTCAACATCTACCAATTCCTTCTCTTTGGTGAATACTGATGCAAAGTATTCATTTAGTACCTCGCCCATTTCCTCTGGCTCCACACATAGATTCCCTTGCCTATCTTTCAGTGGGCCAACCCTTTCCCTGGCTACCCTCTTGCTTTTTATGTAAGTGTAAAAAGCCTTGGGATTTTCCTTAACCCTATTTGCCAATGACTTTTCATGACCCCTTCTAGCCCTCCTGACTCCTTGCTTAAGTTCCTTCCTACTTTCCTTATATGCCACACAGGCTTCGTCTGTTCCCAGCCTTTTAGCCCTGACAAATGCCTCCTTTTTCTTTTTGACGAGGCCTACAATATCACTCGTCATCCAAGGTTCCCGAAAATTGCCGTATTTATCTTTCTTCCTCACAGGAACATGCCTGTCCTGTATTCCCTTCAACTGACACTTGAAAGCCTCCCACATGTCAGATGTTGATTTGCCCTCAAACATCCGCCCCCAATCTATGTTCTTCAGTTCCCGCCTAATATTGTCATAATTAGCCTTCCCCCAATTTAGCACATTCATCCTCGGACCACTCTTATCCTTGTCCACCAGTACTTTAAAACTTACTGAATTGTGGTCACTGTTACCGAAATGCTCCCCTACTGAAACATCTACCACCTGGCCGGGCTCATTCCCCAATACCAGGTCCAGTACCGCCCCTTCCCTAGTTGGACTGTTTACATATTGTTTTAAGAAGCCCTCCTGGATGCTCCTTACAAACTCTGCCCCGTCTAAGCCCCTGGCACTAAGTGAGTCCCAGTCAATATTGGGGAAGTTGAAGTCTCCCATCACCACAACCCTGTTGTTTTTACTCTTTTCCAAAATCTGTCTACCTATCTGCTCCTCTATCTCCCGCTGGCTGTTGGGAGGCCTGTAGTATACCCCCAACATTGTGACTGCACCCTTCTTATTCCTGATCTCTACCCATATAGCCTCACTGCCCTCTGAGGTGTCCTCTCGCAGTATAGCTGTGATATTCTCCCGAACAAGTAGCGCAACTCCGCCTCCCCTTTTACATCCCCCTCTATCCCGCCTGAAACATCTAAATCCTGGAACGTTTAGCTGCCAATCCTGCCCTTCCCTCAACCAGGTCTCTGTAATGGCAATAACATCATAGTTCCAAGTAGTAATCCAAGCTCTAAGTTCATCTGCCTTACCCGTAATGCTCCTTGCATTAAAACATATGCACTTCAGGCCACCAGACCCGCTGTGTTCAGCAACTTTTCCCCGTCTGCTCTGCCTCAGAGCCACACTGTCCCTATTCCCTAGTTCTCCCTCAATGCTCTCACCTTCTGACCTATTGCTCCCGTACCCACCCCCCTGCCATACTAGTTTAAACCCTCCCGTGTGACACTAGCAAGCCTCGCGGCTAGGATATTTATGCCTCTCCGGTTTAGATGCAACCCGTCCATCTTATACAGGTCACACCTGCCCCGGAAGAGCTCCCAGTGGTCCAGAAAACGGAAACCCTCCCTCCTACACCAGCTGTTTAGCCACGTGTTTGTCTGCTCTATCTTCCTATTTCTAGCCTCACTGGCACGTGGCACAGGGAGTAATCCCGAGATTACAACCCTCGAGGTCCTGTCCTTTAACTTTCTGCCTAGCTCCCTGAACTCCTGCTGCAGGACCTCATGACCCTTCCTGCCTATGTCGTTAGTACCAATATGTACAACGACCTCTGCCTGTTTGCCCTCCCCCTTCAGAATTCCCTCTACCCGTTCGGAGACATCCTGGACCCTGGCACCAGGGAGGCAACATACCATCCTGGAGTCTCTTTCACGTCCACAGAAGCGCCTATCTGTGCCCCTGACTATAGAGTCCCCTATTACTATTACTCTTCTGCGCTTTGACCCTCCCTTCTGAACATCAGAGCCAGCCGTGGTCCCAGTTACTTTTGGCGCAGCAGGGTCACGGGTCAGACAGCAGCTGTTTCCTTGACTGAGCTTGTGTGTTACTCTGAGCCGCAGATCTGGCAGTACAGGCTCATGGGACACGAGCAGGTACCATGGCGATGGCCCCACTACCCTCTCATTCTGATTAATTTGGGACAAAAATATTTTCATCGAAAGAAAATCCAGTTTAGCAGGAAATGACCAATTGCATGTGAACAAAGTCTGAAGAAAAGTAGATTAAATCGCTGTAAACTGGATTGACTAGAGCGGGAGTTACCCATTCGTGTTTGCATTCCACGCAGATATTGAACAGGAAACAAAGGCCAGCTTATCTCTGAATCTGTGTCTGTCCCTCCCTGCAATGTCAGCACAACTAAAACCTGTCTGGGTTGGCTTTGCCTGAGGTAATACTCATAATCGTTACCTGTTCAGACTGTGGTGTCAACACTGATTGTATAATAGTTGTAATGATGATTATTCGAGGTAGTACGGTCAGGCTTGTGAGAAACACCGCTCACCTGTTAATAATTTACACTAAGTCAAATTCTGAAGAAGTATTTATTTTCGATCTTGCAAGAGCGGGTGCCGCCAGTAAGCAGTAGCAGACACAAAGAATTCACACAGCACAGAAAATACAATCCGTGAGAAACACATCCCACACGCTATAGACAGGGCAGTTCCCTTATCAGTGATCCCTTATTTGGTCTCTCCCTTGCATAGTGATTTCTTTTTTAAAAAATATATTTTATTCAAAATTTTGTGGCCAAACATAACAGTTCGTAGTGTTTCTTTTGAACAACAACAAAGCAATATAAATAACCGTGGCCAGTTTTAAACAAATAAATAAATAATGTATAAACAAAAACAAAACTGAATGGCAACTGCCTTGTCCAAAGTAGTTACTCTCCAAAGATACAATCCACAATCCAATGTACATTACCTACAACAAGTGTCTATACATATACAATGACATCCCTGAGAATCCGCCCGGTTCCTCCCCCCCCCCCCCCCCCCTCTCCCCCCCCCCCCCGGGTTGCTGCTGGTGTCTTCTTCGTTTCCATTCCCTCTATCTTTCTGTGAGGTAATCGACGAACGGTTGCCACCGCCTGGTGAACCCTTGAGCCGAACCCCTCAATACGAACTTGATCCGTTCTAACTTTATAAACCCTGCCATGTCGTTTATCCAGGTCTCCACCCCCGGGGGTTTGGCTTCCTTCCACATTAACAATATCCTGCGCCGGGCTACTAGGGACGCAAAGGCCAAAACATCGGCCTCTCTCGCCTCCTGCACTCCCGGCTCTTCTGCAACCCCGAATATAGCCAACCCCCAGCTTGGCTCGACCCGGACCCCCACCACCTTCGAAAGCACCTTTGCACCCCCACCCAGAACCCCTGTAGTGCCGGGCATGACCAGAACATGTGGGTGTGATTCGCTGGGCTTCTCGAGCATCTCGCACACCTATCCTCTACCCCGAAAAATTTACTGAGCCGTGCTCCAGTCATATGCGCCCTGTGTAAAACCTTAAATTGTATCAGGCTTAGCCTGGCACACGAGGACGATGAGTTTACCCTACGTAGGGCATCAGCCCACAGCCCCTCCTCAATCTCCTCCCCCAGCTCTTCTTCCCATTTCCCTTTCAGCTCATCTACCATGATCTCCCCCTCGTCCCTCATTTCCCTATATATGTCTGACACCTTACCATCCCCCACCCATGTCTCTGAGATCACTCTATCCTGCACCTCCTGTGTCGGGAGCTGCGGGAATTCCCTCACCTATTCCCTCGCAAAAGCCCTCAGTTGCATATACCGAAATGCATTCCCTTGGGGCAACCCATATTTCTCCGTCAGCGCTCCCAGACTCGCAAACGTCCCATCTACGAACAGATCCCTCAGTTGTACTACCCCTGCTCTTTGCCATGCTCCAAATCCCCCATCCATTCTCCCCGGAACAAACCTATGGTTATTTCTTATCGGGGACCGCACCAAGGCTCCCGTCCTTCCCCTATGCCGTCTCCACTGCCCCCAAATTTTTAATGTAGCCACCACCACCGGGCTTGTGGTGTATTTCTTCGGTGAGAACGGCAACGGTGCCGTCACCATTGCTTGTAGGCTAGTCCCCCTGCAGGACGCCCTCTCCAATCTCTTCCACGCCGCTCCCTCCCCTTCTCTCATCCACTTACACACCATTGAAACATTGGCGGCCCAGTAGTACTCACTTAGGCTCAGTAGTGCCAGCCCCCCCCTGTCCCTACTACGCTGCAAGAATCCCCTCCTCACTCTCGGGGTCTTCCCGGCCCACACAAAACTCATAATACTCTTCTCGATTCTCTTGAAAAAAACCTTTGTGACCATTACCGGGAGGCACTGAAACACAAAGAGGAATCTCGGGAGGACCACCATTTTAACCGCCTGCACCCTACCCGCGAGTGACAGGGACACCATGCCCCATCTCTTGAAGTCCTCCTCCATCTGTTCCACCAACCGCGTTAAATTAAGCCTGTGTAATGTACCCCAATTCTTGGCTATCTGGATCCCCAAGTACCGGAAGTCCCTTGTTACCTTCCTCAACAGTAAATCCTCTATTTCCCTGCTCTGCTCCCCAGGATGAACCACGAACAACTCACTTTTCCCCATGTTCAATTTATACCCTGAAAACTCCCCAAACTCCCCAAGTATCCGCATTATCTCTGGCATCCCCTCCGCCGGGTCCGCCACATATAGCAACAAATCATCCGCATACAGAGATACCCGGTGTTCTTCTCCTCCCCTGAGTACTCCCCTCCACTTCCTGGAACCCCTCAGTGCTATTGCCAGGGGCTCAATCGCCAGTGCAAACAATAACGGGGACAGAGGACATCCCTGCCTCGTCCCTCTATGGAGCCGAAAATAATCGGACCCCCGTCCATTCGTGACCACGCTCGCCATCGGGGCCCTATACAGCAACTGTACCCATCGGATAAATCCATCTCCAAAGCCAAATCTCCTCAGCACCTCCCACAAATATTCCCATTCCGCTCTATCAAATGCTTTCTCGGCATCCATCGCCACCACTATCTCCGCTTCCCCCTCTGGCATCATCATTACCCCTAGCAGCCTCCGTATATTCGTGTTCAGCTGTCTCCCCTTCACGAACACGGTTTGGTCCTCATGGACCACCCCCGGGGCACAGTCCTCTATCCTCATTGCCATTACCTTGGCCAGAATCTTAGCATCCACATTTAGGAGGGAAATGGGCCTATAGGACCCGCATTGCAGCGGGTCTTTTTCCTTCTTTAGGAGGAGCGATATCGTTGCCTCTGACATAGGGTTAGCTAGCCTCATTAAAGGTTCTCGTCAGTAGCGGGGCCAGCAAGTCCCTATACTTCCTATAAAATTCCACTGGGAATCCGTCTGGTCCCGGGGCCTTCCCCGCCTGCATGCTCCCAATCCCTTTCACTACTTCCTCCGTCTCAATCTGTGCTCCCAGTCCCGCCCTCTCCT
Source organism: Scyliorhinus torazame (assembly GCF_047496885.1). NCBI lineage: Eukaryota > Metazoa > Chordata > Chondrichthyes > Carcharhiniformes > Scyliorhinidae > Scyliorhinus > Scyliorhinus torazame. Next base: position 3,887,461 of record NC_092712.1, read on the forward strand.
GCTCCTCCACCTTAGGGAATTCCAGCTGATCCAGAAAGCACATCATTCTCTCCTTCCCATCTGGGGGCTGAGCTTCATATAATCTTTCATAAAATGCCTTGAACACTCCATTCACTCTCTCCGCTCCCCGCTCCATCTCTCCCACCTCATCTCTCACCCCCCCATCTCCCTCGCTGCTCCCCTTTTCCTCAGTTGGTGGGCCAGCAACCTGCTCGCCTTCTCCCCATATTCGTACTGTACACCCTGTGCCTTCCTCCATTGTGCCTCTGCATTACCCGTAGTCAACAAATCAAATTCTACATGTAGCCTTTGCCTTTCCCTGTACAGTCCCTCCTCCGGTGCCTCCGCATATTGTCTGTCCACCCTCAGAAGTTCTTTCAACAACCGCTCCCTTTCCCTACCCTCCTGCTTTCCTTTATGTGCCCTAATAGATATCAGCTCCCCTCTAACCACTGCCTTCAGTGCCTCCCAGACCACTCCCACCTGGACCTCCCCATTATCATTGAGTTCCAAGTACCTTTCAATACACCCCCTCACCCTTAAATACACCCCCTCATCTGCCAATAATCCCATGTCCATTCTCCAGGGTGGATCCTGTTCTTTTTCCTCCCCTATCTCCAGGTCCACCCAATGTGGAGCGTGGTCCGAAATGGCTATAGCCGTGTACTCTGTCCCCGTCACCTTCGGGATTAGTGCCCTTCCCAAAACAAAAAAGTCTATCCGTGAATAAACTTTGTGGACATAGGAGAAAAACGAGAACTCCTTACTCCTAGGTCTACTAAATCTCCAGGGGTCTACTCCTCCCATCTGCTCCATAAAGTCCTTGAGCACCCTAGCTGCAGCCGGCCTCCTTCCGGTCCTGGACCTCGATCTGTCCAGCCCTGGGTCCAGCACCGTATTGAAGTCTCCACCCATTACCAACTTTCCCGTCTCTAGGTCCGGGATATGTCCCAACATACGCCTCATAAAGTTGGCATCATCCCAGTTCGGGGCATATACGTTCACTAAGACCACCGCCTCCCCTTGCAATCTGCCACTCACCATCACGTATCTGCCCCCACTATCCGCCACTATAGTCTTTGCCTCAAACATTACCCGCTTCCCCACTAGTACAGCCACCCCCCTGTTTTTTGCGTCTAACCCCGAATGAAACACCTGCCCCACCCATCCTTTGCGTAGTCTGACCTGGTCTATCAGTTTCAGGTGCGTTTCCTGTAACATAACCACATCTGCCTTAAGTTTCTTTCGGTGTTCGAGTATCCGTGCCCTCTTTATCGGCCCGTTCAGCCCTCTCACATTCCACGTGATCAGCCGGGTTGGGGGGCTCTTTACCCCCCCCCCCCTTGTCGACTAGCCATCTCCTTTTTCAATCCAGCTCCTCACCCGGTTCCCACGTAGCCGTATCTCCCCCCAACGGTGCCCTCCCGCCCCGACCACCCCACCCCGTACCAGCTCCCCCTTCTCCCCAGCAGCAGCAACCCAGTTAAACCCCCCCCCCCCCCCCGCTAGATCCCTTTCTAGCGTAATTGCACCCCCCATGTTGCTCCCAGAAGTCAGCAAACTCTGGCCGACCTCGGCTTCCCCCCGTGACCTCGGCCCCCACTGTGCGAGGCCCCCTCCTTCCTGCTACCCTGTTCCCGCCATGATTACCATAGCGCGGCAACAAAGCCCGCGTTTCCCATTTGGCCCCGCCCCCAATGGCCGGCACCCCCAGCTCCTCATCCTCCCTCCCCCCCTCCCCCACGACATGGGGAAGAGAGAAAAGTTACAGGGTCACAGGATTAACAACTTGGGAAATCATCTCTTCCCCCTTTCCCCCCCCTTCACCCCACCACTTTGTCCCAAACGTTCTTTTTCTAGCCCACTTATTCCAGTTTCTCCTCGACAATAAATGTCCACGCCTCTTCTGCCGTTTCAAAGTAGTGGTGTTTCCCTTGGTGTGTGACCCACAGTCTTGCCGGCTGCAGCATTCCAAATTTAACCTTCCTTTTGTGCAGCACCGCCTTGGCCCGATTAAAGCTTGCCCTCCTTCTCGCCACCTCCACACTCCAATCTTGATATACGGGGATCACCGCGTTCTCCCACCTACTGCTCCGAGTTTTCTTTGCCCATCTGAGGACCATCTCTCTGTCCTTATATCGGAGAAATCTCACCACTATGGCTCGAGGAATTTCTCCAGCCCTCGGTCTTCGCGCCATAACTCGATAATCTCCCTCCACCTCCAACGGGCCCATCGGGGCCTCCGATCCCATTAACGAGTGCAGCATCGTGCTCACATATGCCCCGACGTCCGCCCCTTCTGCACCTTCGGGAAGACCAAGAATCCTTAAATTCTTCCTCCTCGCATTATTCTCCAGCACCTCCAGCCTTTCCACACACCTTTTGTGTTGTGCCTCGTGCATCTCTGTCTTCACCACCAGGCCCTGTATGTCGTCCTCATTCTCAGCAGCCTTTGCCTTCACGACCCGAAGCTCCTGCTCTTGGGTCTTTTTCTCCTCCATTAGCCCTTCAATCGCCTGTAATATCGGGGCCAACAGCTCCTTCTTCATCTCCTTTTTAAGCTCTTCCACGCAGCGCCGCAGGAACTCTTGTTGGTCAGGGCCCCATACCAAACGGCCACCACCGACGCCATCTTGCTTTGTGCTTGCTCTCCTTGCCGCTTCTCTAAAGGATCCACCGCAATCCGGCCACTTTCCTCTCCTTTGTCCATCCGTGTCCAGGGGGAACACCCTTCTGGTTTACCGCACAGTGTTTTTAGCCGTTAAAATTGCCGTTGGGGCTCCTATTAAGAGCCCAAAAGTCCGTTCCACCGGGAGCTGCTGAAACGTGCGACTTAGCTGGTCATCGCCGCACCCGGAAGTCAGCCATAGTGATTTCTATCCGCTCCTGGTACATCCTTGGACCGGCAGTTAAAGATAAGAATGAGGCCCCCTGCTTGCACCTGCTATCTCCCCCTTGCTTAGCAAGTTCTGTTATTTGAACATAGAACATAACAGCGCAGTACAGGCCCTTCGGCCCTCGATGTTGCGCCGACCTGTGAAACCACTCTAAAGCCCATCTACACTATTCCCTTATCGTCCATATGTCTATCCAATGACCATTTAAATGCCCTTAGTGTTGGCGAGTCCACTACTGTTGCAGGCAGGGCATTCCACGCCCTTACTACTCTCTGAGTAAAGAACCTACCTCTGACATCTGTCCATATCTATCTCCCCTCAATTTAAAGCTATGTCCCCTCGTGCTAGCCATCACCATCCGAGGAAAAAGGCTCTCACTGTCCACTCTATCTAATCCTCTGATCATCTTGTATGCCTCAATTAAGTCACCTCTTAACCTTCTTCTCTCTAACGAAAACAGCCTCCAGTCCCTCAGCCTTTCCTCATAAGATCTTCCCTCCATACCAGGCAACACTCTGGTAAATCTCCTCTGCACCCTTTCCAATGTTTCCACATCCTTCCTATAATGCGGCGACCAGAATTGCACGCAATACTCCAAATGCGGCCGCACCAGAGTTTTGTACAGCTGCAGCATGAGACAATGGGTGGAATATTACCAAGGGGTGGGGTGGGGGTGTCTTGGATGGATTGTCCCCCCCGGTCCCCAGAAGCAAGGTCAGCGTGGAGCCCACCCACTCCATGCCATCCCGCCCCGCAGCCATAGTGCATTGCGTTATTGGGAATTCTCCCACCCTCACTGGGGAGGAGGTCCCACCCTCAGGAATGTTGGCCGATTTGATTGCTGACATGGGATTTCTATGCTGCAGTGACTGTATGATTTAGACATGGATTTGCTTATGTTGCGTCAGGATGGAACAAGAGAGGAAGCATTGTGAACAGCACGGTAGCACACGTGGCTAACACCGTGGCTTCACAGCGCCAGGGTCCCAGGTTTGATTCCCTGCTGGGTCACTGTCTATGTGGAGTCTGCTCATTCTTTGTGGGTTTCCTCTGGGTTCCTCCCACAGTCCAAAGACGTGCAGGATTGGTGGATTGGCCTTACTAAATTGCCCTTAGTCCAAACATTTTTTGGAGGGGTTATTGGGTTACGGGGATAGGGTGGAAGGCTTAAGTGGGTCGGTGCAGACTCGATGGGCTGAATGGCTTCCTTCTGCCCTGAATGTTCTATATTCTATATTCATTGCTGAAAGTGCACTGTGTTCGCTTGCAGCACCTATCGATGGTTTAAAAAAGTTTGTACAAAGAAGATTTGTTTATGGTGCTTGGGTCCGATTGTGCAGAGAGTCAGTCAGAGTGTTAATTTTTGAAATCATATTTCTTTTTATTGTGCTATTCCGTTGGAAGTAAATCTAAAATGTGTAACATTCGATATTATGTCCTGGTTGCATATTGTTCTATGTCCAAACCTTCAGTAGGCTCCTTTAAAGGGTTTGCCAGGTCACAAAGCCCCCATGGCAGTTTCCATTAGGGTATGACAATGGCACTGTATGGTGATTTGACTGGTATGATTATTTTTTTGTCTAGATGTTTGAAGGATGATGCTGGAGAAGTGGCCTTTGTGAAACACACCACTGTGCCAGGTAGGTGAATGTGTGCAATCAATTTGTAACTCAATAAAACCTTATTAGAATCATAGAAGTTTACAGCATGGAAACAGGCCCTTCGGCCCAACCAGTCCATGCCGCCCAGTTTTTACCATTAAGCTAGTCCCAGTTGCCCGCACTTGGCCCATAACCCTCTATACCCATCTTACCCATGTAACTATCTAAATGCTTTTTGAAAGACACAATTGTACCCGCCTCTACTACTACCTCTGGCAGCCCATTCCAGACACTCACTACCCTCTGAGTGAAGAAATTGCCCCTCTGGGCCCTTCTGAATCTCTCCCCTCTCACCTTAAACCTATGCCCTCTAGTTTTAGACTCCCCTACCTTTGGGAAAAGATGTTGACTATCTACCTTATCTATGCCCCTCATTATTTTATAGACCTCTATAAGATCACCCCTAAGCCTCCTACGCTCCAGGGAAAAAAGTCCCAGTCTATCCAGCCTCTCCTTATAACTCAAACCATCAAGTCCCGGCAACATCCTAGTAAATCTTTTCTGCACTCTTTCTAGTTTAATAATATCCTTTCTATAATAGGGTGACCAGAACTGCACACAGTATTCCAAGTGTGGCCGTACCAATGTCTTGTACAACTTCAACAAGACGTCCCAACTCCTGTATTCAATGTTCTGACCAATGAAACCAAGCATGCCGAATGCCTTCTTCACCACCCTGTCCACCTGCGACTCCACCTTCAAGGAGCTATGAACCTGTACTCCTAGATCTCTTTGTTCTATAACTCTCCCCAACGCCATACCATTAACTGAGTAGGTCCTGGCCTGATTCGATCTGCCAAAATGCATCACCTCACATTTATCTAAATTAAACTCCATCTGCCATTCGTCGGCCCACTGGCCTAATTGATCAAGATCCCGTTGCAATCCTAGATAACCTTCTTCACTATCCACTGTGCCACCAATCTTGGTGTCATCTGCAAACTTACTAACCATGCCTCCTAAATTCTCATCCAAATCATTAATATAAATCACAAATAACAGTGGACCCAGCACCGATCCCTGAGGCACACCACTGGTCACAGGCCTCCAGTTTGAAAAACAACCCTCTACAACCACCCTCTGCCTTCTGTCGTCCAGCCAATTTTGAATCCAATTGGCAACCTCACCCTGGATCCCGTGAGCTTTAACCTTCTGCAACAACCTACCATGCGGTACCTTGTCAAAGGCTTTGCTAAAGTCCATGTAGACAACGTCTACTGCACTGCCCTCATCTACCTTCTTGGTCACTCCCTCAAAAAACTCAATCAAATTTGTGAGACATGATTTTCCACGCACAAAGCCATGCTGACTGCCCCGAATCAGTCCTTGCCTCTCTAAATGCTTGTAGATCCTGTCTCTCAGAATACCTTCTAGCAACTTACCTACTACAGACGTTAGGCTCACCGGTCTGTAGTTCCCAGGCTTTTCCCTACGGATTGGTAGCTAGGAGCACCTATCTCGTAGCGAGTGTTGAATTAAGACTTACGATTTCGATCTTCACTGCTCCGGTCACAGTCAGTGTTGGTTCGTTGTTGCTGGGTGACCCGGGCAGGAAGAAGAGCGTGAAGAGAGTGAAGAGGTGGAGAAGAAGAGAAGAGAGCGATTTGAACTTGGGGCTCAATTCTTATAGTCCCCAGGGCTTCCCGCCTTTCGGGGCGAACCCTGTACCTGGTCCCTAGTGATTGGACTTTGTCCCAATCGCTTGGTTCGATTTTCTCCAATGCTGGAGCGGTTCCCTGATTGATGGGCGGTCTTGAGGTGCTCGTTCACCTCCCTTTGTGTAGGCTTCTGCTGGCGCCAAAGAGTCTGGTTTGGCTTTGTGTGTCTAAATGTTGCTGATTGTTCCTGGGGATTGCTCATTAGTATGCAGATGGCTGGTGTTTTGTTATGCTGATGGTTGCTGGTATCGATCTTGTCTGGCCTTTCCAGAGGTAAATACGCAGCCAACCTGCAGCTGCTGGTTTTTGTCTTGTTGGCTGACTTTCCCATCAGCCTTTGCCGTTCGCCATTTTGAATCGGGAGTTGGCCATTTTAAGTGGCTACAACCCTCCTTGTGATCCTAACGTGAAGCGTGAAGGATCACATAACTATGTTGCTTTCCATTCCCTGACCTGGGGGGGTACTTCCTTCATGGCCTCTGCACTGACCATAACTATGCAAAAAATCTTTAACTGACAATTCTAAGGGCGCTATGTCAAACAGGGACATGCATTACAAAACAATAAACTGGGAACCTCTAACTGTTCTTAGTACACTACACTCACTTAAACATTTCATTATTCTAACTTCCTCAACCATACAACAAAATCACAGCAGTTTATACACATTTTCCCTGGCTTGGCGGTCAAGCTCAGGATCATACAATTTGCTCATGAACAGTTCTTTACATTTCTTTATTTACAATAAAACGCAAATGAATGCTCTTCATTATAGATCGCGGGGGTCGGGGGTCTGGTCGTATCCGATAATAGGGGATCTGATCCTATCTCCCGGGGTGCGAGGGGGTAGGCTCTCCTTCTCCATTTCCTCAGACGAATAGTCTGCACGATGCAGCAGAGTATCGCCAATACCAATCGGGATTCGATCACGTAGGACAGGGAGTAGCAGGTTATAAACCTGGCACACCAAGATGGTGTGGTGTCGCTGGTGACTGGGCTCTGGGTACTGTGGGGAAGTGAAACATTAACGGCTGGGGGAGGTGAGGTCAGGGGGTTCGCGTTCGCGCGCAGCCAAATGTCCATTAGGGGGATGAGCGACGCGGAGGAAGTCCTCATCGTGCATCTTCTTTCACTTCTCTTCTCTTCTCCAGTCCTGGAGCTTCTGGAGTTCTGTGGGACCGAGCGTAGTGTCTGTTACTACCTTGTGTTAATATCTCGTACGATAGCCTGTCTGTCCTTTAGTGCCAATTACTCCCTTTATAATTGGTCACTATGTGTGACTCCCTCATTTTTTTTTCAAAAACCGAATTTCAGGACAAGACACGTTTTCAAATAGTGAACCAGTGCGAGCCTTCTCGCAGACTGCGCGATTTACCATCCAAATGTTTCAAGATGTAAATAGCAGAGGGTTGGAAACCTAAGGGTTACCTGAAACAAACCAAAACTTTTTGAACTGAAAGTGCCAAAATGAGGTGTGTATGGGCCGCGACGGGTAAGAGTTGGATGGAGTTCCCGGGTAGGACGGCTACAAATGCCGTGTCTCTCCTACCCGAGCGTGGTTGACCAGAGGGGGGGTCCCAGGCAGGGCGGGTCCCAAGCCGTTTCTCCACTGCCTGAGCAACCGACAAGAACGGGCAAGAAATGTAGTCATCATGGTGGGGCTGCCGTAGTGGTTCTACCTTCGAACCAGAAGAGCAGTCATGAACGGGCGTCTGGTGCCTGAACAAGTCTCTGCAGACAAGCTAGTTCCTCTGAACTAGTGTCTGGCCACAGGGAGTCTCTGTGGGCAAGTCCTCAGAGATTTCGGCCGAAAAGGCGTGGAGCCTTGAAAATGTTTTTTCCTGTCGGACATACAACATTTAACAAACTTACAAACAACATAAAACATGCTGCAGGTTCCATCAGAAAGGACACCACTTCTCCCAAGCGGTTCCTTTTAGAACATCATCGGTTGCGAACAGGGCCGCAAAGGGGTTCTCGGTTTGGGACTCAGACCCAAGGTCGTCATCTTCTCCCGGGTGCCAAACACTTGAGTGTATCAGGGCTGAGAGGGCTGCGTGGTGTGAGGTGGGGTCGCTCTCGTCGTTGCGGACGAGTCGGAACGAATTATCTCGGTGCCAAAAGGTGGTGTCTAGTTGTGTGGGGACAGAATCAGGGTCGTCAGTGTGGTTCAGTGGTCGGTGGTGGGGTTTGTTCAGGAAAGTGATCGTGAAGGGATCACTCGAATCGTGGTCAGATTCGCTGGGTGTGGGTCCTGTTGTGTGGGGATAGTAGGGAGGCGCGCTGTGTCTATCGTCCGAGTCACAGTCGCTGTCTCTGCTGCTGCAGTCTGTGGGCGTTCCGGGGCGGAGTGTATATTTCGGGGGTGGAGTCGAGGTCGAGTCCGTGGCTGGGCTGGACGTGTTGGGGGAGGGTAGGGTTACGTTGGCAGTGGACGGGGCGTGGTCTGCTGCGTCGAGCATGACGTGGTGTGCGTGGTTAGACTGTGTTCCGTATGCCTTCAGCTGGTTGACATGGAACCACGCAGTCTTACCGTTGGGACATTTTATCTTATATACGGAAGGGCTTACTTTGTCCGCAATGGAGTACGGACCCGAGTATTTTGGTGACAGGAACGTGCTGGGGTTATATACGGAGAGCATAACTTGCTGTCCTATACTGTACTCAGTCGCATGCACTGTCTTGTCGAAACAGGCCTTGCTCTGTTTCTTCCTTGTGCCCAATTTTACTGCGGCTGCTAGCTGAGCCGTTTTAACATTCTCCACTAATTGTTCGACTGCTTTCTCGTGGGTGAGGGCCGTCACTTCGGGGCTGGTCAAATCTAATCCTATTAAAAATTCTGTGCCTTTCATGGGGCGTCCGGTCATGAGGGTGTGTGGGGTGTAACCTGTGGAAGTAGAAATTGTATTACGCAGAAACATCAGCGCAAAAGGGAGGACTGAGTCCCAGGTGGTGTTGTTCTGCTGGACCATTTTTCTGAGGGTGGATTTTAGGGTCCAATTCATGCGCTCCACGATACCACTCGACTGGGGGTGGTATGATATGTGGAATTTTTGGATGTTTCCAAATATCGTGAGGACGTTCTGTATGACACGTCCCGTAAAATGGGAGCCTTGGTCAGATTCAATGCTGCGGGGGAGTCCCCGTCTTTTAAAGATGTGGGGGGTCAAAATCTTAGCTGTGGTTTTTGCAGTGTTTGTGCGGGCTGGGAATGCTTCCACCCATTTCCCTTAGTAAGCGATGCGCAGGTCAAAGAGACACAGCCTGAGTAAGTGAGACACAGACAGAGTGAGAATTTGAAACTTGGTAATTTGGTGCAGTGAGGTAACCAGGAAAGGTAAGTGATAAATCAAATTCTATTATTTTTCAGGAAAAATTCCAGTGTAGATTAATGTCTGATTGGCTGAAACTGCCCCCACTCTAATTGCTGAGAGGCAGTTATCTGGCAGTCACCTGAGGCCTGTTTAGGGGCACAAAGGTACACATTGTATTCTTCTCTTTGAAGTTTAAGTAGTGTGAGTCATCCTAAAGTCTGTATAAAAGACAGACAGAAAGCGCACTTAGTAAGCGTTGCGCTGGTCAAAGAGACACAGCCTGAGTGAGACACAGATAGAGTGAGAATTTGAAACTTGGTAATTTGGTGCAGTGAGGTAATTCGGTGCAGAGTGGGAGAAGGTGCATTTTCCCGACTGTTTTGTTCTCTCTCTTTCTTCTGGCCTGTAACTTTTAATCAGCAGGGAGAGAACCTGAGAGCATCTGAGACCCTCAGAGGGTAAGAAAGTGATTTTTACTCATTTTTACTTTTATTACCTTTTCAAATTGTGTGTGTGTGTGTGTGTGTGGGGGGGGGGGGGGGGGGGGGGGGGGGACTGAAGTGACATCACAGAAAAGCTGTGACCTGAGTGTCTGGTTGGGAATCTACACTAAATTTAAAAAATTAAGCATTGGTAACTAATTAAACATAATTACTTAATTATAATTTAGAGGGATATCTAAGCCAGAGATCGGAGAGTACTATATTTAGCTTTCGCATTTCTATTAGAAATCTAGTGCTAGGAAACAGATAGTTAACAGTAACTTTTTATTTTTTTATTTTAACTTTTAACTTTAATTTACTAATTAATTGACGCAATGTCAGTTAGAGGGGTGCAGTGCTCTGACTGTAAGATGTGGCAGGTCCGGGAGGCTTCCAGCGTCCCGGGCGGCTTCATCTGCAGAAAGTGCACCCAACTGGAGCTCCTCACAGACCGCATGGTTCGGTTGGAGCAGCAATTGGATGCACTTAGGAGCATGCAGGTGGCGGAAAGCGTCATAGATCGCAGTTATGTAAATGTGGTCACACCCAAGGTGCAGGCAGTGAAATGGGTGACCACCAGAAAGGGCAGGCAGTCAGTGCAGGAATCCCCTGTGGTGGTTGTCCCCCTCTCGAACAGGTATACCCCTTTGGATACTGTCGGGGGGGATAGCCTATCAGGGGAAAACAGCAGCAGCCAGAGCAGTGGCACCACGGCTGGCTCTGATGTTCAGAAGTGAGGGTCAAAGCGCAGATGAGCAATAGTCACAGGCGACTCTATAGTCAGGGGCACAGATAGGTGCTTCTGTGGACGTGAAAGAGACTCCAGGATGGTATGTTGCCTCCCTGGTGCCAGGGCCCAGGATGTCTCCGAACGGGTAGAGGGCATCCTGAAGGGGGAGGGCAAACAGGCAGAGGTCGTTGTACATATTGGTACTAACGACATAGGCAGGAAGGGGCATGAGGTCCTGCAGCAGGAGTTCAGGGAGCTAGGCAGAAAGTTAAAAGACAGGACCTCTAGGGTTGTAATCTCGGGATTACTCCCTGTGCCACGTGCCAGTGACGCTAGAAATAGGAAGATAGAGCAGCTAAACATGTGGCTAAACAGCTGGTGTAGGAGGGAGGGTTTCCGTTATCTGGACCATTGGGAGCTCTTCCGGGGCAGGTGTGACCTATATAAGAAGGACGGGTTGCATCTAAACTGGAGAGGCATAAATATCCTGGCCGCGAGGTTTGCTAGTGTCACACGGGAGGGTTTAAACTCGTATGGCAGGGGGGTGGGCATGGGAGCAATAGGTCAGAAGGTGAGAACATTGAGCGAGAACTAGGGAATAGGGACAGTATGGCTCTGAGGAAGAGCAGACAGGGAGAAGTTGCTGAACACAGCGGGTCTGGTGGCCTGAAGTGCATATGTTTTAATGCAAGAAGTATTACGGGTAAGGCAGATGAACTTAGAGTTTGGATTAGTACTTGGAACTATGATGTTGTTGCCATTACAGAGACTTGGTTGAGGGAAGGGCAGGATTGGCAGCTAAACGTTCTAAGATTTAGATGTTTCAGGTGGGATAGAGGGGGATGTAAAAGGGGTGGCAGAGTTACGCTACTGGTTAGGGAGGCTATCACAGCTGTACTACGGGAGGACACCTCAGAGGGCAGTGAGGCTATGTGGGTAGAGATCAGGAATAAGAAGGGTGCAGTCACAATGTTGGGGGTTTACTACAGGCCTCCCAACAGCCAGCGGGAGATAGAGGAGCAGATAGGTAGACAGATTTTGGAAAAGAGTAAAAACAACAGGGTTGTGGTGATGGGAGACTTCAACTTTCCCAATATTGACTGGAACACACTCAGTGCCAGGGGCTTGGACGGGGCAGAGTTTGTAAGGAGCATCCAGGAGGGCTTCTTAAAACAATATGTAGACAGTCCAACTAGGGAAGGGGCGGTACTGGACCCGGTATTAGGGAATGAACCCAGCCAGGTGGTAGAAATTTCAGTAGGGGAGCATTTCGGGAACAGTGACCACAATTCAGTAAGTTTTAAAGTGCTGGTGGACAAGGATAAGAGTGGGCCTAGGGTGAATGTGCTAAATTGGGGGAAGGCTAATTATAACAATATTAGGCGGGAACTGAAGAACATAGATTGGGGGCGGATGTTTGAGGGCAAATCAACATCTGATATGTGGGAGTCTTTCAAGTGTCAGTTGAAAAGAATTCAGGACCGGCATGTTCCTGTGAGGAAGAAGGATAAATATGACAATTCTCGGGAACCTTGGATAACGAGAGATAGTGTAGGCCTCGTCAAAAAGAAAAAGGAGGCATTTGTCAGGGCTAAAAGGCTGGGAACAGACGAAGCCTGTGTGGAATATAAGGAAAGTAGGAAGGAACTTAAGCAAGGAGTCAGGAGGGCTAGAAGGGGTCACGAAAAGTCATTGGCAAATAGGGTTAAGGAAAATCCCAACGCTTTTTACACGTACATAAAAAGCAAGAGGGTAGCCAGGGAAAGGGTTGGCCCACTGAAGGATAGGCAAGAGAATCTATGTGTGGAGCCAGAGGAAATGGGCGAGGTACTAAATGAATACTTTGCATCAGTATTCACCAAAGAGAAGGAATTGGTAGATGTTGAGTCTGGAGAAGGGTGTGTAGATAGCCTGGGTCACATTGAGATCCAAAAAGACGAGGTGTTGGGCGTCTTAAAAAATATTAAGGTACATAATGAGATGAGGAATAGGGAGAGAGAGCAATTAAACACATGGCTACAGGGATGGTGCAGGCGGGAGGGTTTCAGATTTTTGGATAACTGGGGCTCTTTCTGGGGAAGGTGGGACCTCTACAGACAGGATGGTCTACATCTGAACCTGAGGGGCACAAATATCCTGGGGGGGAGATTTGTTAGTGCTCTTTGGGGGGGTTTAAACTAATGCAGCAGGGGCATGGGAACCTGGATTGTAGTTTTAGGGTAAGGGAGAATGAGAGTATAGAGGTCAGGAGCACAGATTTGACTTCGCAGGAGGGTGCCAGTGTTCAGGTAGGTGGTTTGAAGTGTGTCTACTTCAATGCCAGGAGTATACGAAATAAGGTAGGGGAACTGGCAGCATGGGTTGGTACCTGGGACTTCGATGTTGTGGCCATTTCGGAGACATGGATAGAGCAGGGACAGGAATGGTTGTTGCAGGATCCGGGGTTTAGGTGTTTTAGTAAGCTCAGAGAAGGAGGCAAAAGAGGGGGAGGTGTGGCGCTGCTAGTCAAGAGCAGTATTACGGTGGCGGAGAGGATGCTAGATGGGGACTCTTCTTCCGAGGTAGTATGGGCTGAGGTTAGAACCAGGAAAGGAGAGGTCACCCTGTTGGGAGTTTTCTATAGGCCTCCAAATAGTTCGAGGGATGTAGAGGAAAGGATGGCGAAGATGATTCTGGATAAGAGCGAAAGTAACAGGGTAGTTATTATGGGAGACTTTAACTTTCCAAATATTGACTGGAAAAGATATAGTTCGAGTACATTAGATGGGTCGTTTTTTGTACAGTGTGTGCAGGAGGGTTTCCTGAAACAATATGTTGACAGGCCAACAAGAGGCGAGGCCACGTTGGATTTGGTTTTGGGGAATGAACCAGGCCAGGTGTTGGATTTGGAGGTAGGTGAGCACTTTGGGGACAGTGACCACAATTCGGTGACGTTTACGTTAGTGATGGAAAGGGATAAGTATACACCGCAGGGCAAGAGTTATAGCTGGGGGAAGGGCAATTATGATGCCATTAGACATGACTTGGGAGGGGTAGGTTGGAGAAGTAGGCTGCAAGTGTTGGGCACACTGGATAAGTGGAGCTTGTTCAAGGAACAGCTACTGCGTGTTCTTGATAAGTATGTACCGGTCAGGCAGGGAGGAAGGTGCCGAGCGAGGGAACCGTGGTTTACCAAAGAAGTGGAATCTCTTGTTAAGATGAAGAAGGAGGCCTATGTGAAGATGAGGTGTGAAGTTTCAGTTGGGACGATTGATAGTTACAAGGTAGCGAGGTAGGATCTAAAGAGAGAGCGAAGACGAGCAAGGAGGGGACATGAGATGTATTTGGCAGGTAGGATCAAGGAAAACCCAATAGCTTTCTTTTTTTAAAAAAATATTTCTTTTAAGGTTTTTTAACAACGCAATTTTTTCCCCTTACAAACAATAACCCCTCCCCCCCCCCGTAACAAAATAACGCAAATTCTCCCTGAGCAAGATATATACAAGGCAAGATGATATATTTACATAGCTTTATACACTGGCTCTTGGCCGCGCGTACCGTTTCATAGCTTTCTATCGGTATGTCAGGAATAAAAGAATGACTAGGGAAAGAGTCGGGCCAGTCAAGGACAGGGATGGGAAGTTGTGTGTAGAGTCTGAAGAGATAGGCGAGATACTAAATGAATATTTTTCGTCAGTATTCACTCAGGAAAAAGATAATGTTGTGGAGGAGAATGCTGAGACCCAGGCTAATAGAATAGATGGCATTGAGGTACGTAGGGAAGAGGTGTTGGCAATTCTGGACAGGCTGAAATAGATAAGTCCCCGGGTCCTGATGGAATTTATCCTAGGATTCTCTGGGAAGCCAGGGAAGAGATTGCTGAGCCTTTTGCTTTGATTTTTATGTCATCATTGGCTACAGGAATAGTGCCAGAGGACTGGAGGATAGCAAATGTGGTCCCTTTGTTCAAGAAGAGGAGCAGAGACAACCCCGGCAACTATAGACCGGTGAGCCTCACGTCTGTTGTGGGTAAAGTCTTGGAGGGGATTATAAGAGACAAGATTTATAATCATCTAGATAGGAATAATATGATTAGGGATAGTCAGCATGGCTTTGTGAAGGGTAGGTCATGCCTCACAAACCTTATCGAGTTCTTTGAGAAGATGACTGAACAGGTAGACGAAGGTAGAGCAGTTGATGTGGTGTATATGGATTTCAGTAAAGCGTTTGATAATGTTCCCCACAGTAGGCTATTGCAGAAAATACGGAGGCTGGGGATTGAGGGTGATTTAGAGATGTGGATCAGAAATTGGCTAGCTGAAAGAAGACAGAGGGTGGTGGTTGATGGGAAATGTTCAGAATGGAGTTCAGTTACAAGTGGCGTACCACAAGGATCTGTTCTGGGGCCGTTGCTGTTTGTCATTTTTATCAATGACCTAGAGGAGGGCGCAGAAGGGTGGGTGAGTAAATTTGCAGACGACACTAAAGTCGGTGGTGTTGTCGACAGTGCGGAAGGATGTAGCAGGTTACAGAGGGACATAGATAAGCTGTAGAGCTGGGCTGAGAGGTGGCAAATGGAGTTTAATGTAGAGAAGTGTGAGAGTCCCAGCAGGGACACTAACTTTGGAAGGAATAACAGGAATGCGGAATATTTGGCTAATGGTAAAGTTCTTGAAAGTGTGGATGAGCAGAGGGATCTAGGTGTCCATGTACATAGATCCCTGAAAGTTGCCACCCAGGTTGATAGGGTTGTGAAGAAGGCCAATGGAGTGTTGGCCTTTATTGGTAGAGGGATTGAGTTCCGGAGTCGGGAGGTCATGTTGCAGCTGTACAGAACTCTGGTACGGCCGCATTTGGAGTATTGCGTACAGTTCTGGTCACCGCATTATAGGAAGGACGTGGAGGCTTTGGAGCGGGTGCAGAGGAGATTTACCAGGATGTTGCCTGGTATGGAGGGAAAATCTTATGAGGAAAGGCTGATGGACTTGAGGTTGTTTTCGTTGGAGAGAAGAAGGTTAAGAGGAGACTTAATAGAGGCATACAAAATGATCAGGGGGTTGGATAGGGTGGACAGTGAGAGCCTTCTCCCGCGGATGGATATGGCTGGCACGAGGGGACATAACTTTAAACTGAGGGGTAATAGATATAGGACAGAGGTCAGAGGTAGGTTCTTTACGCAAAGAGTGGTGAGGCCGTGGAATGCCCTACCTGCTACAGTAGTGAACTCGCCAACATTGAGGGCATTTAAAAGTTTATTGGATAAACATATGGATGATAATGGTATAGTGTAGGTTAGATGGCTTTTGTTTCGGTGCAACATCGTGGGCCGAAGGGCCTGTACTGCGCTGTATTGTTCTATGTTCAACGACGTTAAGAAAGTACGTGTTGCGATCGGTGGAGGGGAGGGGGCCTTTGAAGTCCAAACTGAGGCGTTCAAAGGGGCGGGAAGCCTTGATCAGGTGCGCTCTATCTGGCCTGAAAAAGTGTGGTTTGCACTCAGCGCAGATTTGGCAGTTCCTGGTGACTGTTCGGACGTCCTCGACGGAGTGCGGGAGGTTGCGAGCCTTTATGAAGTGGTAGAAATGAGTGACCCCCGGGTGGCAGAGGTCCTCGTGGAGGGTTTGGAGATGGTTAATTTGTGCGTTGGCACATGTGCCGCGGGATAGGGCATCGGACGGCTCGTTCAGCTTTCCGGGACGGTACAAGATCTCATAGTTGTAGGTGGAGAGCTCGATCCTCCACCGCAGGATCTTGTCGTTTTTTATCTTGCCCCACTGTGCATTATCGAACATGAAGGCTACCGACCGTTGGTCAGTGAGGAGAGTGAATCTCCTACCGGCCAGGTAATGCCTCCAATGTCGCACAGCTTCCACTGTGGCTTGGGCTTCCTTTTCCACTGAGGAGTGGCGAATTTCTGAGGCTGGAGGGTTCGGGAGAAGAAGGCCACGGGTCTGCCCGCTTGGTTGAGAGTGGCCGCCAGAGCTACGTTGGACGCGTCGTTCTCGACTTGGAAGGGGAGGTACTCGTCGATGGCACGCATCGTGGCCTTTGCAATATCCGTTTTGATGCGGCTGAAGGCCTGGCGGGCCTCTGTCGACAGGGGAAAAGTAGTGGACTGGATTATTGGGCGGGCCTTGTCTGCGTACTGGGGGACCCACTGGGCGTAATAAGAAAAGAAGCCCAGGCAGCGTTTCAGGGCTTTGGAGCAGTGGGGGAGAGGGAACTCCATGAGGGGGCGCATGCGTTCAGGGTCGGGGCCTATCACTCCATTACGCACTACGTAGCCAAGGATGGCTGGACGGTCGGTGCTAAACACGCATTTTTCCTCGTTGTAGGTGAGATTGAGGGTGTGAGCGGTCTGGAGGAATTTGCGGAGGTTGGCGTCGTGGTCCTGCTGGTCGTGGCCGCAGATGGTGACATTGTCGAGGTACGGGAACGTGGCCCGTAAACCGTGCTGGTCGACCATTCGGTCCATCTCCCGTTGGAAGACCGAGACTCCGTTTGTGACGCCGAATGGAACCCTTAAGAAGTGGTATAGCTGCCCGTCTGCTTCGAGGGCAGTGTACTTGCGGTCACCGGGGGAATGGGGAGCTGGTGGTAGGCGGACTTAAGGTCCACGGTGGAGAAGACCTTGTACTGTGCAATCCGATTGACCATGTCGGATATGCGGGGGAGAGGGTACGCATCTAGCTGCGTGTACCTGTTGATGGTCTGACTGTAGTCTACGACCATCCTTTGCTTCTCCCCTGTCTTCACTACTACCACCTGGGCTCTCCAGGGACTATTGCTGGCCTGGATTATGCCTTCCTTCAGCAGCCGCTGGACTTCGGACCTGATAAACGTCCGGTCCTGGGTACCGTCGTCTGCTAGTGGCGACGGGTTTGCAATCCAGGGTGAGGTTCGCAAACAGGGAGGGCGGTTCAACCTTGAGTGTCGCGAGGCCGCAGATAGTCAGTGGGGGTATAGGCCGCCAAATTTGAATGTTAAGCTCTGGAGGTTGCATTGGACGTCCAACCCCAGGAGGGTGGGAGCGCAGAGGTGGGGAAGGACGTACAGCCGGTAATTTTTGAACTCTCTCCCCTGCACTGTTAGGTTTGCGATGCAGAAACCTTTGATTTCAACGGAGTGGGACCCCGCCGCCAGGAAAATTTTTTGGGTGATTGGCCGAATTACAAGGGAACAGCATCTTACCGTGTCCGGGTGAATAAAACTCTCCGTGCTCCCCGAGTCGATCAAACACGGCGTCTCGTGCCCGTTCACCAGCACCTTTGTCGTTGTCGTCTGGAGCGTCCGGGGCCGCGACTGGTCGAGGGTCACCGATGCCAAACGTGGTTGGTGTATCAGGTCGTTGTCTTCAGGCAGTGTGGAGCCGTCCACACTGGGGTCCTTGCCTGTCAGCCAAGATGGCGGCGTCCATGGATCGCATGCGGTCGGGGGTGGACAAAATGGCCGCTCCCATGAGTCGCACGCAGCCGGGGGTGGACAAAATGGCCGCTCCCATGGATCGCACGCGGCCCGTGGGTTGGAAGATGGTGGCTCCCGTCCCCCCCTCGTGGTCTTCGGGGTCCAAAATGGCGGGGCCCGTTGGCTGCCCGTGGGTCGCTGGGGGGGTTGTTCCCCAGATATAGCGGCGAACCCACGGGACTGGCACACCGCTGCGTAGTGCCCCTTTTTACCGCAGCTTTTGCAGCGGGCCGGGCAGCGCTGGCGGGGGTGTTTTGGCTGCCCGCAAAAATAGCAGCGGGGCCCCCCCCCGGGTGGTCTGGGATTCTGGCTGCGCACGCTTGCGGAGGGGTGGGGGCTGCCGGGGGGTCGGTCGCGGCGGGGGTCGGTCGCGGCGGGGGTCCACAGAGCCCAAGGGGCTGCAGTGCGGTCGGGGGCATAGGCGCGGGCGTTTTGGGAGGCCACGTCGAGGGAGGCTGCAAGGGCCCGTACCTCTGTCAGTCCGAGAGAGTCTTTCTCTAAAAGTCTCTGGCGAATTTGCGACGATGCCAAACCTGCTACGTAAGCGTCTCTGATCAGGAGGTCCGTATGTTCGTTCGCCGTAACCGCTGGGCAGTTGCAGTTTCGTCCCAGGATCGTTAGAGCATTGAAGAAATCGTCTAGCGATTCCCTGGGGATTTGGCGTCTCGTCGCGAGCTGGTAGCGTGCGTAGACCTGGTTGACGGGCTTAATGTAGATCTCCTTCAGCAAGTTGAGCGCCGCTGGGAATTCTTCCGCGTCCTCGATGAGTGAGTAGATTTCGGGACTCACCCTGGAATGCAGGACCTGCATCTTCTGGTCTTCCGTTGGTCTGCCGGGGGCCGTTCGGAGGTATCCCTCAAAGCACACCAGCCAGTGTTTAAACGCCGATGTTGCGTTAGCTGCTTGGGGGCCGATTCACAGGCACTCCGGGGCGATCCGGAGCTCCATATTCCTTTTTAAGTCTGCTCAATAAATTGTAGCACCATCGATCACACACGAGGCGAGACGTAAAGAACTTCAATCGAGGCTTTATTGAGCAGACTTGTTCAGACTCGTTCCCCAGCAGCTCAGTCACAGAATGCAGCTGCGGGGATTAAACCCAGGTTCTTATACCCCGCCTATCTGGGTGGAGCCCAGGAGACGGCGGATCCAATCGGGATACAGCATCTGTCCTCCAATGGCTCCTCGGCATTCATGGTGTACCGTATTACCCCTAATACCACCACAGGTTGGTAGAAAATATAGTCTCGGAGAGGGGAAGTCACTTTACCTCTAAGGTCTTACAAGAAACCATGAGAAGTTTGGAGATAAATTGGGACTTCCACACTCCTTGGCGCCCCCCCCCCTCATCGGGACGGGTGGAAAGGATGAATCAAACCCTTAAAAATCATTTGTCAAAAATAATACTAGAAACTAGGCTCCCCTGGACAAAATGCTAAGAATCCGAACGGCTCCAAGGAAAGATTTGGGGTTGTCCCCATACGAAATGTTGTTCGGATTGCCAGACCTTGGAACAATGGGAGAATGGCCCATTGCAGAATGTAAAGATATCTCTGTAAAGAAATATATACTGGCACTGTTCCTCATTATCATTCCTCAGGAGACAAGGACTGCTAGCGCAGCCACCTCCCCTTGAATTCGCAGTCCACAAATTTAAACCAGGAGATTGGGTACTGGTGAAATCGTGGCAGGAAACCAAGCTTCAACCCACTTGGGACGGACCGTTCCTGGTTTTGTTAACCACAGAGACTGCCATACGAACCGCGGAAAAAGGTTGGACTCATTACAGCAGAACGAAGGGTCCCGTTAAATCACCGTCGGAACAGGAACAATGGCATGTGGAGGCCACTGAGGAACCATTAAAGATAAGGTTGAAAAGTCACTGAATCCTGAACTACTCAATAATGTGACAAAACTACAGCTAAAATGGACTATACGACCTCCGGGTGCGGCTATGCAGAGCTAGGTCGCATATTCGGCAGCTCCCGCTTGGAACGGACTTTTGGGCTCTTTTACAGGGCCCCCACGGCATTTGTTTGACATTTCCCAGAGTGGGAAGAAGACTGCAGCATTCCCCTGACAGTGTCACCCAGGAATGTTATGTCTTTTGGCTACCAGACCCAGCAGAAACAGTGAAGGATTTGGCTGCAACAGGATAAACAGGGCCTCTTCCAACATGCAGGCGGGGGAAGGGCAAGCTTAAAGCTTCAATCTGACTTGACTCTATCAAAGGTGAATTCTAGCAGCAGAGGGAACAACTGTGAAAAGATCTACCAAGGCCATTGAAGAAGTGGGGACGAGGCTTCCGGTGGGGGCCATGGAGGAGTAGGAGCATTCGGCAGCTCCCGTCTGGAACGGACTCCCAGACCTTTTTCAGGAGTTTCCACAGACTTTTTGGTGCAGACTGGTGAAGCGAACACTGCCAACTTCTATGAAACGGACCAGAAGTGTAACGGCCAAAGGAGCGGCACTGGAGCAACGGGAGAGGCGAGGGAAAGAAAACAAAATGGCGGCGGCCAGGGACAAAGGGGAGCTGCAGGAGTTCATCAAGCGCTGCTTCGAGGAGCAGCGCGAGGAGATGCGCAAGGAGATGTTGGCGCCTATGCTTTCGGCAATTGAAGGACTTGGGATCACCCAGAAGACCCACGAAGCTAAGATCCAGGAGGTACAGAAAAGAGTCAGTCAGAACGAGGCCGAGCTCGTGGGCCTGGCGGTGAGAGTGGAGCAGAACGAGGCGCTACACAAGAGGTGGGTGGGAAGACTCGAAGACCTGGAGAACAGGTCGAGGAGAAAGAATCTGCGAATCCTGGGTCTCCCTGAGGGAGTGGAGGGGGCTGATGCCGGGGCATACGCGAGCACGATGCTCGAGGCGATGATGGGCACGAAGGCCCCTTCGAGGCCGCTGGAGTTGGACGGGGCACATCGGGTGCTGGCGAAGAAGCCCCAGGCAAATGAGCCGCCAAGGGCGATGGTGGTGAGGTTCCACCGGTTCACGGGCAGAGAGTGGGTCCTGAGATGGGCCAAGAAGGAGCGGAGCAGTAAGTGGGACAATGCAGAGATCCGAATATACCTGGACTGGAGCACGGAGGTTGCAAAGCGGAGAGCGGGTTTCAACCGGGCCAAAGCGGCGTTGTACCGGAAAGAAGTGAAATTCGGAATGCTGCAGCCAGCGCGACTGTGGGTCACATACAAGGACCAACACTATTACTTCGAAACGCCTGAGGAGGCGTGGACCTTTGTACAAGCCGGAAAGTTGGACTCTAATTGAGGGTTTGTGAGGGTGGGGGGGATGTTTTGGGGGTTGATGTGTGATGGTTGTTGTATATAGGGGGTCAATCACGCGCAGGAAATGTTACATGGGCTGGGGGAGAGAGACAAGGCCGTGACAGGAGCTGCGCCAGAGGGGGCGGAGCGGGCTTTGGAAAGGCGGGAAGGGGAACGAAGGAATGCATATGGATTGGGAGACTCCCACGCGGGGAGGTCAATGGGACGGCGGGGGAAGCCAGGGTCAGCAGGCGTCAGCTGACTTACGGGAGTGACATGGGGGAGCAAAAAAGCTAGACAGGGGTCTAGCGGGGGGAGGGAAGGGGGGGCGGGGAAAGGGTTGCTGCTGCACTGGCCGAAAGGGAATGGGACACCGAAGAGGTGGTCGGGACGGGGGTCCCCCCTCTGGGGGACTGGAGGGTGAGGGAGGCGTGGACACGGGACTGGCCCAGAAAAGGAGATGGCTAGTCGACGGGGCGTGGGGGGGGGGGGGGGAGGGAGAGAGCCCCTCCAATCGGCTGATAACGTGGAACGTGAGGGGCCTGAACGGGCCGGTGAAGAGGGCTCGAGTGTTCGCGCACTTAAAGGGACTGAAGGCAGACGTGGCCATGCTCCAAGAGACACACCTGAAGGTGGCGGACCAGGTCAGGCTAAGAAAGGGATGGGTAGGACGGGTATTCCACTCAGGAAGAATAGAGGGGTGGCAATATTGGTGGGAAAGCGGGTGTCATTTGAGGCCAAGACTATTGTCGCGGACAATGGAGGGCGATATGTAATGGTGAGCGGTAGGCTGCAAGGGACGCGGGTGGTGTTGGTAAACGTATACGCCCCGAACTGGGATGATGCAGGATTCATGAAGCGCATGTTGGGGCGCATTCCGGACCTGGAGATAGGAGGCCTGATAATGGGAGGGGACTTCAATACGGGGCTGGATCCAGCACTGGACCGCTCCAAATCAAGGACGGGAAAGAGGCCGACGGCGGCCAAGGTGCTCAGGGGTTTTATGGATCAGATGGGGGGAGTGGACCCATGGCGGTTTGCAAGGCCGCAGGCCAGGGAATTTTCTTTCTTCTCCCATGTACACAAAGCCTACTCCCGGATAGATTTCTTTGTTCTGGGCAGGGCGCTCATCCCGAGGGTGGAGGGGACGGAGTATTCGGCTATAGCCGTTTCGGACCATGCCCCGTACTGGGTGGAACTGGAGCTGGGAGAGGAGAGGGACCAACGCCCGTTGTGGCGGCTGGATGTGGGACTGCTGGCGGACGAGGTGGTGTGTGGGAAGGTGAGGGGGTGTATCGAAAGGTACTTGGAGGCCAACGATAACGGGGAGGTGTGGGTGGGGGTGGTATGGGAGGCGTTGAAGGCGGTGATCAGGGGAGAGCTAATTTCCATTAGTGCTCAAAGGGAGAAGACAGAGGGTATGGAAAGGGAGAGGTTAGTGGGGGAGATTTTGAGAGTGGACAGGAGATACGCAGAGGCCCCGGAGGAAAGATTACTTGGGGAAAGACGACGGCTCCAGACGGAGTTTGACCTGTTGACCACAGGGAAGGCGGAGGCACAGTGGAGGAAAGCGTAGGGGGCGACCTACGAGTACGGGGAAAAGGCCAGTCGAATGCTGGCACACCAGCTCCGTAAGAGGATGGCAGCGAGGGAAATAGGGGGAGTCAAAGATGGAAGGGGAGCCATGGTTCGGAGTGCGACGAAAATAAACGAGGTATTCAAGGCCTTTTATGAAGAGCTGTACAGATCCCAGCCCCCAGCGGGGGAAGAGGGGATGAGACGATTCCTAGATCAGAAATAGGAAGATAGAGCAGCTAAACATGTGGCTAAACAGCTGGTGTAGGAGGGAGGGTTTCCGTTATCTGGACCATTGGGAGCTCTTCCGGGGCAGGTGTGACCTATATAAGAAGGACGGGTTGCATCTAAACTGGAGAGGCATAAATATCCTGGCCGCGAGGTTTGCTAGTGTCACACGGGAGGGTTTAAACTCGTATGGCAGGGGGTGGGCATGGGAGCAATAGGTCAGAAGGTGAGAACATTGAGCGAGAACTAGGGAATAGGGACAGTATGGCTCTGAGGAAGAGCAGACAGGGAGAAGTTGCTGAACACAGCGGGTCTGGTGGCCTGAAGTGCATATGTTTTAATGCAAGAAGTATTACGGGTAAGGCAGATGAACTTAGAGTTTGGATTAGTACTTGGAACTATGATGTTGTTGCCATTACAGAGACTTGGTTGAGGGAAGGGCAGGATTGGCAGCTAAACGTTCTAAGATTTACATGTTTCAGGTGGGATAGAGGGGGATGTAAAAGGGGTGGCAGAGTTACGCTACTGGTTAGGGAGGCTATCACAGCTGTACTACGGGAGGACACCTCAGAGGGCAGTGAGGCTATGTGGGTAGAGATCAGGAATAAGAAGGGTGCAGTCACAATGTTGGGGGTTTACTACAGGCCTCCCAACAGCCAGCGGGAGATAGAGGAGCAGATAGGTAGACAGATTTTGGAAAAGAGTAAAAACAACAGGGTTGTGGTGATGGGAGACTTCAACTTTCCCAATATTGACTGGAACACACTCAGTGCCAGGGGCTTGGACGGGGCAGAGTTTGTAAGGAACATCCAGGAGGGCTTCTTAAAACAATATGTAGACAGTCCAACTAGGGAAGGGGCGGTACTGGACCCGGTATTAGGGAATGAACCCAGCCAGGTGGTAGAAATTTCAGTAGGGGAGCATTTCGGGAACAGTGACCACAATTCAGTAAGTTTTAAAGTGCTGGTGGACAAGGATAAGAGTGGGCCTAGGGTGAATGTGCTAAATTGGGGGAAGGCTAATTATAACAATATTAGGCGGGAACTGAAGAACATAGATTGGGGGCGGATGTTTGAGGGCAAATCAACATCTGATATGTGGGAGACTTTCAAGTGTCAGTTGAAAAGAATTCAGGACCGGCATGTTCCTGTGAGGAAGAAGGATAAATACGGCAATTCTCGGGAACCTTGGATAACGAGAGATAGTGTAGGCCTCGTCAAAAAGAAAAAGGAGGCATTTGTCAGGGCTAAAAGGCTGGGAACAGACGAAGCCTGTGTGGAATATAAGGAAAGTAGGAAGGAACTTAAGCAAGGAGTCAGGAGGGCTAGAAGGGGTCACGAAAAGTCATTGGCAAATAGGGTTAAGGAAAATCCCAACGCTTTTTACACGTACATAAAAAGCAAGAGGGTAGCCAGGGAAAGGGTTGGCCCACTGAAGGATAGGCAAGAGAATCTATGTGTGGAGCCAGAGGAAATGGGCGAGGTACTAAATGAATACTTTGCATCAGTATTCACCAAAGAGAAGGAATTGGTAGATGTTGAGTCTGGAGAAGGGTGTGTAGATAGCCTGGGTCACATTGAGATCCAAAAAGACGAGGTGTTGGGCGTCTTAAAAAATATTAAGGTACATAATGAGATGAGGAATAGGGAGAGAGAGCAATTAAACACATGGCTACAGGGATGGTGCAGGCGGGAGGGATTCAGATTTCTGGATAACTGGGGCTCTTTCTGGGGAAGGTGGGACCTCTACAGACAGGATGGTCTACATCTGAACCTGAGGGGCACAAATATCCTGGGGGGGAGATTTGTTAGTGCTCTTTGGGGGGGTTTAAACTAATGCAGCAGGGGCATGGGAACCTGGATTGTAGTTTTAGGGTAAGGGAGAATGAGAGTATAGAGGTCAGGAGCACAGATTTGACTTCGCAGGAGGGTGCCAGTGTTCAGGTAGGTGGTTTGAAGTGTGTCTACTTCAATGCCAGGAGTATACGAAATAAGGTAGGGGAACTGGCAGCATGGGTTGGTACCTGGGACTTCGATGTTGTGGCCATTTCGGAGACATGGATAGAGCAGGGACAGGAATGGTTGTTGCAGGATCCGGGGTTTAGGTGTTTTAGTAAGCTCAGAGAAGGAGGCAAAAGAGGGGGAGGTGTGGCGCTGCTAGTCAAGAGCAGTATTACGGTGGCGGAGAGGATGCTAGATGGGGACTCTTCTTCCGAGGTAGTATGGGCTGAGGTTAGAAACAGGAAAGGAGAGGTCACCCTGTTGGGAGTTTTCTATAGGCCTCCAAATAGTTCGAGGGATGTAGAGGAAAGGATGGCGAAGATGATTCTGGATAAGAGCGAAAGTAACAGGGTAGTTATTATGGGAGACTTTAACTTTCCAAATATTGACTGGAAAAGATATAGTTTGAGTACATTAGATGGGTCGTTTTTTGTACAGTGTGTGCAGGAGGGTTTCCTGAAACAATATGTTGACAGGCCAACAAGAGGCGAGGCCACGTTGGATTTGGTTTTGGGGAATGAACCAGGCCAGGTGTTGGATTTGGAGGTAGGTGAGCACTTTGGGGACAGTGACCACAATTCGGTGACGTTTACGTTAGTGATGGAAAGGGATAAGTATACACCGCAGGGCAAGAGTTATAGCTGGGGGAAGGGCAATTATGATGCCATTAGACATGACTTGGGAGGGGTAGGTTGGAGAAGTAGGCTGCAAGTGTTGGGCACACTGGATAAGTGGAGCTTGTTCAAGGAACAGCTACTGCGTGTTCTTGATAAGTATGTACCGGTCAGGCAGGGAGGAAGGTGCCGAGCGAGGGAACCGTAGTTTACCAAAGAAGTGGAATCTCTTGTTAAGATGAAGAAGGAGGCCTATGTGAAGATGAGGTGTGAAGTTTCAGTTGGGACGATTGATAGTTACAAGGTAGCGAGGTAGGATCTAAAGAGAGAGCGAAGACGAGCAAGGAGGGGACATGAGATGTATTTGGCAGGTAGGATCAAGGAAAACCCAATAGCTTTCTTTTTTTTAAAAAATATTTCTTTTAAGGTTTTTTAACAACGCAATTTTTTCCCCTTACAAACAATAACCCCTCCCCCCCCCCCCCGTAACAAAATAACGCAAATTCTCCCTGAGCAAGATATATACAAGGCAAGATGATATATTTACATAGCTTTATACACTGGCTCTTGGCCGCGCGTACCGTTTCATAGCTTTCTATCGGTATGTCAGGAATAAAAGAATGACTAGGGAAAGAGTCGGGCCAGTCAAGGACAGGGATGGGAAGTTGTGTGTAGAGTCTGAAGAGATAGGCGAGATACTAAATGAATATTTTTCGTCAGTATTCACTCAGGAAAAAGATAATGTTGTGGAGGAGAATGCTGAGACCCAGGCTAATAGAATAGATGGCATTGAGGTACGTAGGGAAGAGGTGTTGGCAATTCTGGACAGGCTGAAATAGATAAGTCCCCGGGTCCTGATGGAATTTATCCTAGGATTCTCTGGGAAGCCAGGGAAGAGATTGCTGAGCCTTTGGCTTTGATTTTTATGTCATCATTGGCTACAGGAATAGTGCCAGAGGACTGGAGGATAGCAAATGTGGTCCCTTTGTTCAAGAAGAGGAGCAGAGACAACCCCGGCAACTATAGACCGGTGAGCCTCACGTCTGTTGTGGGTAAAGTCTTGGAGGGGATTATAAGAGACAAGATTTATAATCATCTAGATAGGAATAATATGATTAGGGATAGTCAGCATGGCTTTGTGAAGGGTAGGTCATGCCTCACAAACCTTATCGAGTTCTTTGAGAAGATGACTGAACAGGTAGACGAAGGTAGAGCAGTTGATGTGGTGTATATGGATTTCAGTAAAGCGTTTGATAATGTTCCCCACGGTAGGCTATTGCAGAAAATACGGAGGCTGGGGATTGAGGGTGATTTAGAGATGTGGATCAGAAATTGGCTAGCTGAAAGAAGACAGAGGGTGGTGGTTGATGGGAAATGTTCAGAATGGAGTTCAGTTACAAGTGGCGTACCACAAGGATCTGTTCTGGGGCCGTTGCTGTTTGTCATTTTTATCAATGACCTAGAGGAGGGCGCAGAAGGGTGGGTGAGTAAATTTGCAGACGACACTAAAGTCGGTGGTGTTGTTGACAGTGAGGAAGGATGTAGCAGGTTACAGAGGGACATAGATAAGCTGTAGAGCTGGGCTGAGAGGTGGCAAATGGAGTTTAATGTAGAGAAGTGTGAGAGTCCCAGCAGGGACACTAACTTTGGAAGGAATAACAGGAATGCGGAATATTTGGCTAATGGTAAAGTTCTTGAAAGTGTGGATGAGCAGAGGGATCTAGGTGTCCATGTACATAGATCCCTGAAAGTTGCCACCCAGGTTGATAGGGTTGTGAAGAAGGCCAATGGAGTGTTGGCCTTTATTGGTAGAGGGATTGAGTTCCGGAGTCAGGAGGTCATGTTGCAGCTGTACAGAACTCTGGTACGGCCGCATTTGGAGTATTGCGTACAGTTCTGGTCACCGCATTATAGGAAGGACGTGGAGGCTTTGGAGCGGGTGCAGAGGAGATTTACCAGGATGTTGCCTGGTATGGAGGGAAAATCTTATGAGGAAAGGCTGATGGACTTGAGGTTGTTTTCGTTGGAGAGAAGAAGGTTAAGAGGAGACTTAATAGAGGCATACAAAATGATCAGGGGGTTGGATAGGGTGGACAGTGAGAGCCTTCTCCCGCGGATGGATATGGCTGGCACGAGGGGACATAACTTTAAACTGAGGGGTAATAGATATAGGACAGAGGTCAGAGGTAGGTTCTTTACGCAAAGAGTGGTGAGGCCGTGGAATGCCCTACCCGCAACAGTAGTGAACTCGCCAACATTGAGGGCATTTAAAAGTTTATTGGATAAACATATGGATGATAATGGCATAGTGTAGGTTAGATGGCTTTTGTTTCGGTGCAACATCGTGGGCCGAAGGGCCTGTACTGCGCTGTATCGTTCTATGTTCTATGTTCAACGACGTTAAGAAAGTACGTGTTGCGATCGGTGGAGGGGAGGGGGCCTTTGAAGTCCAAACTGAGGCGTTCAAAGGGGCGGGAAGCCTTGATCAGGTGCGCTCTATCTGGCCTGAAAAAGTGTGGTTTGCACTCAGCGCAGATTTGGCAGTTCCTGGTGACTGTTCGGACGTCCTCGACGGAGTGCGGGAGGTTGCGGGCCTTTATGAAGTGGTAGAAATGAGTGACCCCCGGGTGGCAGAGGTCCTCGTGGAGGGTTTGGAGGCGGTTAATTTGTGCGTTGGCACAAGTGCCGCGAGATAGGGCATCGGACGGCTCGTTCAGCTTTCCGGGACGGTACACGATCTCATAATTGTAGGTGGAGAGTTCGATCCTCCACCGCAGGATCTTGTCGTTTTTAATTTCGCCCCGCTGTGCATTATCGAACATGAAGGCTACCGACCGTTGGTCAGTGAGGAGAGTGAATCTCCTACCGGCCAGGTAATGCCTCCAATGTCACACAGCTTCCACTATGGCTTGGGCTTCCTTTTCCACTGAGGAGTGGCGGATTTCTGAGGCTGGAGGGTTCGGGAGAAGAAGGCCACGGGTCTGCCCGCTTGGTTGAGCGTGGCCACCAGAGCTACGTCGGAGGCGTCGTTCTCGGCTTGGAAGGGGAGGGACTCGTCGATGGCACGCATCGTGGCCTTTGCAATATCCGTTTTGATGCGGCTGAAGGCCTGGCGGGCCTCTGTCGACAGGGGAAAAGTAGTGGACTGGATTAGTGGGCGGGCCTTGTCTGCGTACTGGGGGACCCACTGGGCGTAATAAGAAAAGAAGCCCAGGCAGCGTTTCAGGGCTTTGGAGCAGTGGGGGAGAGGGAACTCCATGAGGGGGCGCATGCGTTCGGGGTCGGGGCCTATCACTCCATTACGCACTACGTAGCCAAGGATGGCTGGACGGTCGGTGCTAAACACGCATTTTTCCTCGTTGTAGGTGAGATTGAGGGTGTGAGCGGTCTGGAGGAATTTGCGGAGGTTGGCGTCGTGGTCCTGCTGGTCGTGGCCGCAGATGGTGACGTTGTCGAGGTACGGGAACGTGGCCCGTAAACCGTGCTGGTCGACCATTCGGTCCATCTCCCGTTGGAAGACCGAGACTCCGTTTGTGACGCCGAATGGAACCCTTAAGAAGTGGTATAGCTGCCTGTCTGCTTCGAGGGCAGTGTACTTGCGGTCACCGGGGGAATGGGGAGCTGGTGGTAGGCGGACTTAAGGTCCACGGTGGAGAAGACCTTGTACTGTGCAATCCGATTGACCATGTCGGATATGTGGGGAAGAGGGTACGCATCTAGCTGCGTGTACCTGTTGATGGTCTGACTGTAGTCTACGACCATCCTTTGCTTCTCCCCTGTCTTCACAACTACCACCTGGGCTCTCCAGGGACTATTGCTGGCCTGGATGATGCCCTCCCTCAGCAGCCGCTGGACTTCGGACCTGATAAACGTCCGGTCCTGGGTACCGTCGTCTGCTAGTGGCGACGGGTTTGCAATCCGGGGTGAGGTTCGCAAACAGGGAGGGCGGTTCAACCTTGAGTGTCGCGAGGCCGCAGATAGTCAGTGGGGGTATAGGCCGCCAAATTTGAATGTTAAGCTCTGGAGGTTGCATTGGACGTCCAACCCCAGGAGGGTGGGAGCGCAGAGGTGGGGAAGGACGTACAGCCGGTAATTTTTGAACTCTCTCCCCTGCACCGTTAGGTTTGCGATGCTGAACCCTTTGATTTCAACGGAGTGGGACCCCGCCGCCAGGAAAATTTTTTGGGTGATTGGCCGAATTACAAGGGAACAGCATCTTACCGTGTCCGGGTGAATAAAACTCTCCGTGCTCCCCGAGTCGATCAAACACGGCGTCTCGTGCCCGTTCACCAGCACCTTTGTCGTTGTCGTCTGGAGCGTCCGGGGCCGCGACTGGTCGAGGGTCACCGATGCCAAACGTGGTTGGTGTATCAGATCGTTGTCTTCAGGCAGTGTGGAGCCGTCCACGCTGGGGTCCTAGCCTGTCAGCCAAGATGGCGGCGTCCATGGATCGCACGCTGCCGGGGGTGGACAAAATGGCCGCTCCCATGAGTCGCACGCAGCCGGGGGTGGACAAAATGGCCGCTCCCATGGATCGCATGCGGCCCGTGGGTTGGAAGATGGTGGCTCCCGTCCCCCCCTCGTGGTCTTCGGGGTCCAAAATGGCGGGGCCCGTTGGCTGCCCGTGGGTCGCTGGGGGGGTTGTTCCCCAGATATAGCGGCGAACCCACAGGACTGGCACACCGCTGCGTAGTGCCCCTTTTTACCGCAGCTTTCGCAGGTGGCCGAGCGGGCCGGGCAGCGCTGGCGGGGGTGTTTTGGCTGCCCGCAAAAATAGCAGCGGGGCCCCCCCGGGTGGTCTGGGATTCTGGCTGCGCACGCTTGCGGAGGGGTTGGGGTTGCCGGGGGTCGGTCGCGGCGGGGGTCCACGGAGCCGGAGGGGCTGTAATGCGGTCGGGGGCATAGGCGCGGGCGTTTTGGGAGGCCACGTCGAGGGAGGCTGCAAGGGCCCGTACCTCTGTCAGTCCGAGAGAGTCTTTCTCTAAAAGTCTCTGGCGAATTTGCGACGATGCCAAACCTGCTACGTAAGCGTCTCTGATCAGGAGGTCCGTATGTTCGTTCGCCGTAACCGCTGGGCAGTTGCAGTTTCGTCCCAGGATCGTTAGAGCATTGAAGAAATCGTCTAGCGATTCCCTGGGGATTTGGCGTCTCGTCGCGAGCTGGTAGCGTGCGTAGACCTGGTTGACGGGCTTAATGTAGATCTCCTTCAGCAAGTTGATCGCCGCTGGGAATTCTTCCGCGCCCTCGATGAGTGAGTAGATTTCGGGACTCACCCTGGAATGCAGGACCTGCATCTTCTGGTCTTCTGTTGGTCTGCCGGGGGCCGTTCGGAGGTATCCCTCAAAGCACGCCAGCCAGTGCTTAAACGCCGATGTTGCGTTAGCTGCTTGGGGGCCGATTCACAGGCACTCCGGGGCGATCCGGAGCTCCATATTCCTTTTTAAGTCTGCTCAATAAATTGTAGCACCATCGATCACACACGAGGCGAGACGTAAAGAACTTCAATCGAGGCTTTATTGAGCAGACTTGTTCAGACTCGTTCCCCAGCAGCTCAGTCACAGAATGCAGCTGCGGGGATTAAACCCAGGTTCTTATACCCCGCCTATCTGGGTGGAGCCCAGGAGACGGCGGATCCAATCGGGATACAGCATCTGTCCTCCAATGGCTCCTCGGCATTCATGGTGTACCGTATTACCCCTAATACCACCACAGGTTGGTAGAAAATATAGTCTCGGAGAGGGGAAGTCACTTTACCTCTAAGGTCTTACAAGAAACCATGAGAAGTTTGGAGATAAATTGGGACTTCCACACTCCTTGGCACCCCCCCCCCCCCTCATCGGGACGGGTGGAAAGGATGAATCAAACCCTTAAAAATCATTTGTCAAAAATAATACGAGAAACTAGGCTCCCTGGACAAAATGCTAAGAATCCGAACGGCTCCAAGGAAAGATTTGGGGTTGTCCCCATACGAAATGTTGTTCGGATTGCCAGACCTTGGAACAATGGGAGAATGGCCCATTGCAGAATGTAAAGATATCTCTGTAAAGAAATATATACTGGCACTGTTCCTCATTATCATTCCTCAGGAGACAAGGACTGCTAGCGCAGCCACCTCCCCTTGAATTCGCAGTCCACAAATTTAAACCAGGAGATTGGGTACTGGTGAAATCGTGGCAGGAAACCAAGCTTCAACCCACTTGGGACGGACCGTTCCTGGTTTTGTTAACCACAGAGACTGCCATACGAACCGCGGAAAAAGGTTGGACTCATTACAGCAGAACGAAGGGTCCCGTTAAATCACCGTCGGAACAGGAACAATGGCATGTGGAGGCCACTGAGGAACCATTAAAGATAAGGTTGAAAAGTCACTGAATCCTGAACTATTCAATAATGTGACAAAACTACAGCTAAAATGGACTATACGACCTCCGGGTGCGGCTATGCAGAGCTAGGTCGCATATTCGGCAGCTCCCGCTTGGAACGGACTTTTGGGCTCTTTTACAGGGCCCCCACGGCATTTGTTTGACATTTCCCAGAGTGGGAAGAAGACTGCAGCATTCCCCTGACAGTGTCCCCCAGGAATGTTATGTCTTTTGGCTACCAGACCCAGCAGAAACAGTGAAGGATTTGGCTGCAACAGGATAAACAGGGCCTCTTCCAACATGCAGGCGGGGGAAGGGCAAGCTTAAAGCTTCAATCTGACTTGACTCTATCAAAGGTGAATTCTAGCAGCAGAGGGAACAACTGTGAAAAGATCTACCAAGGCCATTGAAGAAGCGGGGACGAGGCTTCCGGTGGCGGCCATGGAGGAGTACGTGCATTCGGCAGCTCCCGTCTGGAACGGACTCCCAGACCTTTTTCAGGAGTTTCCACAGACTTTTTGGGGCAGACTGGTGAAGCGAACACTGCCAACTTCTATGAAACGGACCAGAAGTGTAACGGCCAAAGGAGCGGCACTGGAGCAACGGGAGAAACGAGGGAAAGAAAACAAAATGGCGGCGGCCAGGGACAAAGGGGAGCTGCAGGAGTTCATCAAGCGCTGCTTCGAGGAGCAGCGCGAGGAGATGCGCAAGGAGATGTTGGCGCCTATGCTTTCGGCAATTGAAGGACTCGGGATCACCCAGAAGGCCCACGAAGCTAAGATCCAGGAGGTACAGAAAAGAGTCAGTCAGAACGAGGACGAGCTCGTGGGCCTGGCGGTGAGAGTGGAGCAGAACGAGACGCTACACAAGAGGTGGGTGGGAAGACTCGAAGATCTGGAGAACAGGTCGAGGAGAAAGAATCTGCGAATCCTGGGTCTCCCTGAGGGAGTGGAGGGGGCTGATGCCGGGGCATACGCGAGCACGATGCTCGAGGCGATGATGGGCACGAAGGCCCCTTCGAGGCCGCTGGAGTTGGACGGGGCACATCGGGTGCTGGCGAAGAAGCCCCAGGCAAATGAGCCGCCAAGGGCGATGGTGGTGAGGTTCCACCGGTTCACGGACAGAGAGTGGGTCCTGAGATGGGCCAAGAAGGAGCGGAGCAGTAAGTGGGACAAGGCAGAGATCCGAATATACCCGGACTGGAGCACGGAGGTTGCAAAGCGGAGAGCGGGTTTCAACCGGGCCAAAGCGGCGTTGTACCGGAAAGAAGTGAAATTCGGAATGCTGTAGCCAGCGCGACCGTGGAGCACATACAAGGACCAACACTATTACTTCGAAACGCCTGAGGAGGCGTGGACCTTTGTACAAGCCGGAAAGTTGGACTCTAACTGAGGGTTTGTGAGGGTGGGGGGGGATATTTTGGGGTTTGATGTGTGATGGTTGTTGTATATAGGGGGTCAGTCACGCGCAGGAAATGTTACATGGGCTGGGGGAAACAGGAGCTGTGCCAGAGGGGGCGGAGCGGGCTTTGGAAAGGCGGGAAGGGGAACGAAGGAATGCATATGGATTGGGAGACTCCCACGCGGGGAGGTCAAAGGGACGGCGGGGGAAGCCAGGGTCAGCAGGCGTCAGCTGACTTACGGGAGCGACATGGGGGGAGCAAAAAAGCTAGACGGGGTCTAGCGGGGGGTTGGGGAGGGGGGAAGGGGGGGGGCGGGGAAAGGGTTGCTGCTGCACTGGCCGAAAGGGAATGGGACACCGAAGAGGTGGTCGGGACGGGGGTCCCCCCTCTGGGGGACTGGAGGGTGAGGGAGGCGTGGACACGGGACTGGCCCAGAAAAGGAGATGGCTAGTCGACGGGGCGTGGGGGGGGGGGGGGGGGGGGGGGGGGGTGAGAGCCCCTCCAATCGGCTGATAACGTGGAACGTGAGGGGCCTGAATGGGCCGGTGAAGAGGGCTCGAGTGTTCGCGCACTTAAAGGGACTGAAGGCAGACGTGGCCATGCTCCAAGAGACACACCTGAAGGTGGCGGACCAGGTCAGGCTAAGAAAGGGATGGGTAGGACGGGTATTCCACTCGGGAAGAATAGAGGGGTGGCAATATTGGTGGGAAAGCGGGTGTCATTTGAGGCCAAGACTATTGTAGTGGACAATGGAGGGCGATATGTGATGGTGAGCGGTAGGCTGCAAGGGATGTGGGTGGTGTTGGTAAACGTATACGCCCCGAACTGGGATGATGCAGGATTCATGAAGCGCATGTTGGGGCGCATTCCGGACCTGGAGATAGGAGGCCTGATAATGGGAGGGGACTTCAATACAGTGTTGGATCCAGCACTGGACCGCTCCAAATCAAGGACTGGAAAGAGGCCGACGGCGGCCAAGGTGCTCAGGGGTTTATGGATCAGATGGGGGGAGTGGACCCATGGCGGTTTGCAAGGCCGCAGGCCAGGGAATTTTCTTTCTTCTCCCATGTACACAAAGCCTACTCCCGGATAGATTTCTTTGTTCTGGGCAGGGCGCTCATCCCGAGGGTGGAGGGGACGGAGTATTCGGCTATAGCCGTTTCGGACCATGCCCCGCACTGGGTGGAACTGGAGCTGGGAGAGGAGAGGGACCAACGCCCGTTGTGGCGGCTGGATGTGGGACTGCAGGCGGACGAGGTGGTGTGTGGGAAGGTGAGGGGGTGTATCGAAAGGTACTTGGAGGCCAACGACAACGGGGAGGTGTGGGTGGGGGTGGTATGGGAGGCGTTGAAGGCGATGATCAGGGGAGAGCTAATTTCCATTAGGGCTCATAGGGAGAAGACAGAGGGCATGGAAAGGGAGAGGTTAGTGGGGGAGATTTTGAGAGTGGACAGGAGATACGCAGAGGCCCCGGAGGAAAGATTACTTGGGGAAAGACGACGGCTCCAGGCGGAGTTTGACCTGTTGTCCACAGGGAAGGCGGAGGCACAGTGGAGGAAAGCGTAGGGGGCGACCTACGAGTACGGGGAA
The DNA here is from genome assembly GCF_047496885.1 of Scyliorhinus torazame. NCBI lineage: Eukaryota > Metazoa > Chordata > Chondrichthyes > Carcharhiniformes > Scyliorhinidae > Scyliorhinus > Scyliorhinus torazame. The sequence continues at coordinate 3,922,681 of NC_092712.1, forward strand.
AAGGCCAGTCGGATGCTGGCACACCAGCTCCGTAAGAGGATGGCAGCGAGGGAAATAGGGGGAGTCAAAGATGGAAGGGGAGCCACGGTTCGGAGTGCGACGAAAATAAACGAGGTATTCAAGGCCTTTTATGAAGAGCTGTACAGATCCCAGCCCCCAGCGGGGGAAGAGGGGATGAGACGATTCCTAGATCAGCTGAGATTCCCGAGGGTGGAGGAGCAAGAGGTGGCTGGTTTGGGGGCACCAATTGGGTTGGAGGAGCTGAGCAAGGGTTTGGGGAGCATTCACGCGGGGAAGGCCCCGGGACCGGACGGATTCCCGGTGGAGTTCTACAGGAAGTACGCAGACCTGTTGGCCCCGCTACTGGTGAGGACCTTTAATGAGGCAAGAGAGGAGGGGACACTGCCCCCGACAATGTCGGAAGCGACAATTGCTTTGATCCTAAAGCGGGACAAGGACCCCCTGCAATGTGGATCGTACAGGCCGATCTCGCTCCTCAATGTGGATGCTAAGTTGCTCGCAAAAGTGCTGGGCACGAGGATCGAGGACTGTGTCCCGGGGTAATCCACGAGGACCAGACGGGATTTGTAAAGGGCAGGCAACTAAACACCACTGTGCGGCGGCTCTTAAACGTGATAATGATGTCATCGGAGGAGGGAGAGGCGGAGATAGTGGCAGCTATGGACGTGGAGAAGGCCTTTGACCGAGTAGAGTGGGAGTACCTCTGGGAGGTGCTGCGTAGGTTTGGGTTCGGGGGAGGGTTTATCAATTGGGTTAAGCTCCTTTACAGAGCCCCGATGGCGAGTGTAGTGACGAACCGGCGGAGGTCGGAGTACTTTCGACTGTACCGAGGGACGAGGCAGGGGTGCCCCCTGTCCCCCCTGTTATTCGCATTGGCGATCGAACCATTGGCCATGTTATTGAGGGAGTCTAATAAATGGAGGGGGGTGGTCCGAGGGGGAGAAGAGCATCGGGTGTCGCTATATGCGGATGACCTGTTGCTGTACGTGGCGGACCCAATGGAGGGGATGGTGGAGGTCATGCAGACTCTAAGGGAGTTTGGGGAGTTTTCGGGCTATAAGCTCAATGTAGGGAAGAGTGAGCATTTTGTATTACAGGCGGGGGACCAAGAAAGAGGGATAGGGGACCTACCGCTGAGGGGGGCGGAGGGGAGCTTTCGGTATCTGGGGATCCAGATAGCCAGAAGTTGGGGGACCCTACATAAACTGAATCTGACGAGGTTGGTGGAGCAAATGGCGGAGGATTTCAAAAGGTGGGACATGTTACCGCTCTCGCTGGCGGGTAGAGTGCAGTCGGTCAAAATGGTGGTCCTTCCGAGGTTTCTGTTTGTGTTTCAGTGCCTTCCCATCGTGATCACTAAGGCCTTTTTTAAGAGAGTAGGCAGGAGTATTATGGGGTTTGTGTGGGCGAATAAGACCCCGAGAGTAAGGAGAGGGTTCCTGGAACGCAGTAGGGACCGAGGAGGGTTGGCGCTGCCAAACCTGGGGAGCTACTACTGGGCAGCAAATGTGGCGATGATCCGCAAGTGGGTTATGGGGGGAGAGGGGGCGGCATGGAAGAGGATGGAGATGGCGTCCTGTAAAGGAACGAGCCTGGGGGCGTTGATGACAGCACCGCTGCCGCTCTCGCCGACAAAGTATACCACGAGCCCGGTGGTGGTGGCAACGCTAAGGATCTGGGGCCAGTGGAGACGGCACCGGGGTGCAATGGGAGCATCGGTGTGGTCCCCGATCAGGGGTAACCACCGGTTTGTCCCGGGAAAGATGGACGGGGGGTTCCAGAGCTGGCATCGGGCGGGGATTGGAAGAATGGGGGACCTGTTCATCGACGGGACGTTTGCGAGCCTAGGGGCACTGGAGGAGAAGTTTGAGTTACCCCCGGGAAATGCCTTTAGATATATGCAGGTGAGGGCTTTTGTGAGGCGACAGGTGAGGGAATTCCCGTTGCTCCCGGCACAAGAAGTTCAAGATAGGGTGATCTCGGGTGTATGGGTCGGGGAGGGCAAGGTGTCGGAAATACACCAGGAGTTGAAAGAAGAGGGGGAAGCGCTGGTAGAGGAGTTGAAGGGTAAATGGGAGGAGGAGCTGGGCGATGAGATCGAGGAAGGTCTGTGGGCTAATGCCCTAGGTAGGGTTAATTCCTCCTCCTCGTGTGCCAGGCTCAGCCTGATACAATTTAAGGTGGTCCACAGAGCGCACTGGACGGGAGCGAGGTTGAGTAGGTTCTTTGGGGTAGAGGACAGATGTGGAAGGTGCTCAGGGAGCCCGGCGAACCATGTCCATATGTTTTGGTCATGCCCGGCACTGGAGGGGTTCTGGAGAGGAGTGGCGGGAGCAATATCTCAGGTGGTGAAAGTCCGGGTCAAGCCAAGCTGGGGGCTAGCAATATTTGGAGTAGTGGACGAACCGGGAGTGCAGGAGGCGAAAGAGGCCGGCATTCTGGCCTTTGCGTCCCTAGTAGCCCGGCGAAGGATCTTGCTAATGTGGAAGGAGGCGAAGCCCCCCAGCCTGGAGGCCTGGATAAATGATATGGCTGGGTTCACAAAGTTGGAGAAGATTAAGTTCGCCTTGAGAGGGTCTGCGCAGGGGTTCTACAGGCGGTGGCAACCGTTCCTAGACTATCTCGCGGAGCGTTAGAGGAAGGTCGGTCAGCAGCAGCAGCAATCTTGGGGGGGGGGGGTGGCGGGGGGAAAGGGGGGACTGCCTGTGAGGGTGGATGAGCAAGAGATAACATGAAGGGTTGGGGAAACTGGCACGTACGGGTGAGGGCCAGTGTACAAAGCTGTGTAAATATATCATTTTGCCGTGTATATATCTCGCTCTGCGCGATTTCTCGGTTTTATTTGTTACGAGGGGGGGGGGTTATTGTTTGTAAGGGAGAAAAATTGTGTTAAAAAACTTTAATAAATATATATATTTTTTTTTAATGGACTATACAATGTATAATAATATTAATAATGTGGGAGGATGGAAACGGTCGTTTGGTTACATTGACAATCCCAGAAAGTCGGTACCCTCAGGTATTTCGGACTGATCTATGCACCCTCATAGACTGCGAGTCAGGGGGGAATGGAAAGGAATTTAGGGTGGAGGCTCTTGATTACCGAGGGGGGGAAGCATTGTTCACTAAGAAATGAGTTATTCGGGGTAAAAATGAGAAATAGCGAGACTAAATGCTGCTTCCGTATCTCAATAGACCAGGGGGCAGCTCCCACTAATGGAACTAGGGACGAAAAGCAGGAGGTAGGACAGGGAGTCAAAATAATTGAAGTAAAAGATTTAGAGAAAGCCTTTGAGATAGAGACCGGCTACGAGGGACAGAATGCGTGGATTGAGTGGGTGAGGTATTCGGCCCAGACGCAGACAATTGTTACACTTGCCCATCAGGTAGACCACAGGCCCATCTGGAGCCCTTTCCACTGGGGTGGACAGAAAATAGAGGGAGCATGGAATGCATGATGGCCTTGTACCAAGATGCGACAGCCTGGGGCAACAAGACCTGCACTGCCCTATCTCTGATGTTTCCTCCTGTTAATAAGGAACTATCAGCAAACCCGCCCTCCTTCTTGGTTACCGTGACGCATCACAAATCGTGTATAAGTCGCTCTGATACGGGGCTAAGTAAAGATATGGGAGACCTCAAGACTTGTATTGAGACTAAGAACGTGACCACCCAGGGCAATTACTCATCACTAAAAATGCCACGTGTGGATATATGGTGGTATTGCGGAGGAAAGATCCTGAGATCCACTCTACCCCCCAATGGAAAGGGACATGCGCATTAGTTCAGCTCGCCATTCCGTTCAGTATAGCCTGTGAAAGGCAAGAGGAGAGGGGGAGTGTAAAAGGGGAACGATCTAAACGAAGCATACCCACCTCATTTGATGAATGTTTGGGAAATGGAAAGGGTTAATTGTCTCCATCCTCACCTCCAACATCGTGGTGATAGGAGCATTCGTGGCAATAGGCTGTTGCACCATCCCGTGCGTAGGAGGCTTGGTCCAGAGGCTCATCGAAACAGCCTTGACCAAGCAGATGCCATTACCCCTGGGTAAGGGAGGCCAGGAGACAATTTGCCTACTAGAAAGAGGGAAGACTGAAGGAGAGGACGACCCCATAGAAAGAGAGGTTGAGAGGATGTTGGACAATTTTGGGGTAGGCTAGAAGGGGCGACAGAGTGTGAAAAGGAACACGAGTAAAAAGAAAAAAAGGGGGAATTATGAGAAATGAGCATTTTATGTTGTTTTTACATGTATAACTCTGGTTCACAATTAAGATGTCAACAATAGGGCCTGATGGGAAAATAAGATGTCAAGTGGAGTTCTGTGTAAGCTACAGTGAGCAAGTTGTTGTAACTATGTCCAGGACTGACCTTCGGGGAGGAACGGGATGGACAATAACAGGACACAGGTGCAAGCAGGGGGCCTCATTCTTATCTTTTAATTGACGGTCCAAGGATATACCAGGAGCTAACAGAGACCACGAAGCAAGGGGGAAGACAAAATGAACATAACAAGTCCAAATAAGGAATCACTGATAAGGAAACTGCCCTTTCGGCAGAGAGTGGGGTGTGTTTCTCACAGATTGTATATAACAGGTGATGCTGTATGAATTCTGGGTGTCTGCTAATGTTGACGGGCGGCACCCGTTCTTGCAAGATCGATTGAATAAAATACTTCTTCAGAATTTGGCTCAGTATAAATTATTATTAAGTGAGCGGTGTTTCTCACAGCCGGTAGGAGATTCCCTCTCCTCACTGACCAACGGTCGGTAGCCTTCATGTTTGTCAATGCACAGCGGGGCAAAATTAAGAATGATAAGATCTTACGGTGGAGGATCGAGCTCTCCACCTATAATTACGAGATTGTGTATCGTCCCGGGAAGCTCAACGAGCCCCCTGATGCCCTGTCCCGTGGCACTTGTGCCAGTGTACAAGTAGACCGACTCCGGACCCTCCACGACAACCTCTGCCACCCGGGGGTCTCCCGGTTCTTCCACTTGGTTAAAGCCCGCAATCTGCCCTACTCCATCGAGGAGGTCAGGGCCGTAACCAGAAACTGCCAAATCTGCGCAGAGTGCAAGCCGCACTTCTACAGGCCAGAGAAAGCGCACCTGGTGAACGCTTCCCGCCCCTTTGAACGCCTCAGCATGGATTTCAAAGGGCCCCTCCCCTCCACCGACCGCAACACGTATTTCTTAAACGGGATTGATGAGTACTCCCAGTTCCCTTTCGCCATCCCCTGTCCCGACATGACGGCTGCCACCGTCATTAAAGCCCTCCACAGCATCTTTACCCTGTTCGGTTTCCCCGCCTACATCCATAGCGACAGGATGTCCTCCTTCATGAGTGACGAGCTGCGTCAATTCCTGCTCAGCAAGGGCATCGCCTCCAGCAGGACGACCAGTTACAACCCCCGGGGAAACGGGCATGTAGAGAGGGAGAACGGGACGGTCTGGAAGGCCGTCCTACTGGCCCTACGGTCTAGGAATCTCCCAGTGTCCTGATGGCAGGAGGTCCTCCCCGATGCACTTCACTCCATCCGATCACTACTGTGCACTACTACCACCGAAACACCTCATGAACGTCTCCTTGCCTTCCCTAGGAAGTCCTCCTCGGGGACCTCGCTCCAAACATGGCTGGCAGCCCCCGGACCCGTCCTACTCCGCAAACACGTACGGGCCCACAAGTCGGACCCGCTGGTCGAGAGGGTACATCTCCTCCATGCGAACCCCCAGTACGCCTATGTGGCGCACCCCGACGGCCGACAAGACACGGTCTCCCTCCGGGATCTGGCCCCCACTGGATCCCCACCCTCACCCTCCCCCACCAACCCAACCATTTTCACCGCCGCACACCACCGCAGCCCCCTTCCCAGGAGGATCCGTCCTCCCACTGGCCCCATCCGCGTGTGGTGAAGCTGAAAACGACACGCTCTCAGAGCCACGGATGCCCGAGCCGATGCCAGCATCACCGCCGGGACTGCGACGATCGCAGAGGACGACCAGGGCCCCCAACCGGCTGATAGTTTCATTGTAAAATGAACTTGTAAATAATTGTCTGTAAATATGTGTATTGTATGTAAAGGGACCGAAGGGTACCGCTATAACCTCAACACTGTAAAAGCAAGGCCACCACTCTCGCCGGACTCTTTTTTAAACAGGGGGTGAATGTGGTAGGCTATATTAGGGGTATCGTGGTGCCTAGGTGGGATGTACCTTATACTGTAGTATGAGTGGTGGAACCTGCCTGCTGGCTCCGCCCAGCAGGCGGAGCATAAGAGTCTGTGTTTCACCCACAGCAGTCATTCTGTCCCGGAGCTGCCGGGGTAACTACTTGTTCATTAAAGCCTTCAATTGGACGACAATCTCGCTTCAGTAGTGATTGATCGTGCATCAGGCGGCATGGTAGCATTGTGGATAGCACAGTTGCTTCACAGCTCCAGGGTCCCAGGTTCAATTCCCGGCTTGGGTCACTGTCTGTGCGGAGTCTGCACGTCCTCCCCGTGTGTGCGTGGGTTTCCTCCGGGTGCTCCGGTTTCCTCCCACAGTCCAAAGATGTGCAGGTTAGGTGGATTGGCCGTGATAAATTGCCCTTAGTGTTGGGTGGGGTTACTGGGTTATGGGGATAGGGTGGAGGTGTTGACTTTGGGTAGGCTGCTCTTTCCAAAGCCGGTGCAGACTCGATGGGCCGAATGGCCTCCTTCTGCACTGTAAATTCCTGTACCAGCCTCCACGAACAGGCGCCGGGATGTGGCGACTAGGGGCTTTTCACAGTAACCTCATTGAAGCCTACTTGTGATGATTATTATTGTTATATTATTATAAATTCTGTGATTCTGGGAGTGGGTTTAAATGGGACTTTAATGGGTGCTGATGGGAGGGGATTATCTGGGGATATTTTAACATTTTCATGTGTATGTTGGTTAACTGGGATTTATTGTTCTGTGTTGGAGTTGATACGTTGTTGGCAGTGGTGGAAAGGCCAAGGAAGTTGGGGGGAAGGATCGAGGCAGCGTGTGGGTAATATGTTGCCCAAGGTGGACGGACGGTTGAGAAATGCAGGCGGGGGTGGGGGGGGGGGGGGGGGCTTCTGTCTCTCATCTTTATTCATTGGATGTGGGGCCTGGCCTGGGGCTGTTAGCTAGTGAACGGGACAGAGCTGGGGGAAGGGGCTGCGGCCTGTTCGGCCTGTGTGGACAGGTTTCGATGAGCCTGGCAGGTATGAGTGGTGGGGGGAAGGGGATGAGAAGGGCGAGAGTGTCGGGAGGTCGCTGGCAGGCTGCTGGGGTGGGGGGGGGGGGGGTTCCTGGTCAGCCTGGTCAAGTGGAACGTTAGAGGTTTGGGAGGCCCCATGAAACGATCAAGACTTGTCCCTTGTCTGAAGGTTATTTCCCTTTTTTTGTATAAATTTAAAGTACCCAATGTTATTTTAAACAATTGTTTTGTTGAAATTTTAACATTTTATATCAAAAAGTTTACAAATCACAACAGTACCAACATCAGAAAAATATAAGCAACAACAGTAACAGGAGTCCCCACGAACAGAAATACCGCCCAGAACTATCCACCCTCCCCTCCTTCCCCTCCACGAACAGTGACGGCCACAATCTCGGGTCAAACCCATCGATCAGCCCCCTGACCGTCAACCTGCCCTTCGGCACTGGGTGGCGCTGTCTGTCTCCAGATCAGGAGCATCCGCTGCCAGGCTATCAGCGATGCAAATGCCAAACCATCCACCTGCCTCCTCAATTCTGGTGTGTCCGACACCCCAAATACAGCGACTAATGGGCACTGAGTCAATATTCAGGATTGCAGATATAGTGCAGCTAGGGACAGGACCAGTGACAGTGGAAGGCTGCCCCACCTCTGCAAGGGGCAGCACGGTAGCACAGTGGTTAGCACAATTGCTTCACAGCTCCAGGGCCCCAGGTTCGATTCCCGGCTTGGGTCACTGTCTGTGCGGAGTCTGCACATCCTCCCCGTGTCTGCGTGGGTTTCCTCCGGGTGCTCCGGTTTCCTCCCACAAGTCCCGAAAGACGTGGTGTTGGGTGAATTGGACATTCTGAATTCTCCCTCCGTGTACCCAAACAGGCGCCGGAATGTGGCGACTAGGGGCTTTTCACAGTAACTTCATTGCAGGGTTAATGTCAGCCTACTTGTGACAATAATAAAGATTATTATTATTAAGTCTGCTCTAACCCTGCTCGCCAAGCTTGTGAAATTCAGTTTGCGAAGTCGTGTTCAATCCCTGGCCACGTGAACCCCCCAAATAGCCCAAAATGGTCCCCGGCAGACGGAATGGCAACGGTCTCTGCCCAACCTGCCCTCAGGGGGCTGACCACAAAACATTCAGTCTTCCCAACATTTACTTTATATCCTGAAACGGAACTGACCCTCTGCAGCATCCCCATTATCGCCCCCATAACTGGCCCTGGAGTCCGAGTCTGGGGGCACTCTGTGCTCTACCCCACCCATCACAATCCCCTTCCACTTTTCCCAAGCTCTCAAAGCAACTTCCAATGGTTCAATGGCCAATGTGAACAGCTGCGGGGACACAGGACATCCTTCCTCGCCCCCACCGCCCACGCCCGAAGCATAAACAACCCTAAATTCTTTTTTTCCAATTCAGGGGCAATTCAGCGCGGTCAATCCACCTACCCTGCACATCTTTGGGTTGTGGGGGTGAAACCCACGCGGACACGGGGAGAATGTGCAAACTCCACACGGACAGTGACCCGGGGCCGGGGACCTCGGCACCGTGAGGCAGCAGCGCTAACCACAGGGGGGTGGGAACCAACGCAAAGGTGATTTAACCGATGGGGAACTAGAGATTCGGGCCAGTCAGACTGCGGGGAAGAGCAGGAAAGGTGTGCTTGCTGAACACAGAGGGTCTGTGGTCTGACCTGCATTTGTTTCAATGCGAGGAGTTTTACGGGTAAGACAGATGAATTTAGAGCTTGGATTTGAACTTGGAACTATGATGTTGTTGCCATTACAGAGACCTGGTTAGGGGAAGGGCAGGATTGGCAGCTTTTTAAAAAATATCTTTTTATTCTCCTCATTTTCACCATTTTTATCAAAACCAAACAGCACCCTGCTCAATACAGACCAACACCCACCTGTACATTCCGGGTAAACATTCCACATAACTATCCTGCCGGGGGGTCTCTGACCCCCCCAACCGCCCCCTCCAATCCGCCATCATCATAACTCCAGGCCCTGCTCACTGAGCTTGGCCGTGTTCCGATAGTTCCCATCAAAACCCCCCTACCTCACAAACCCCCATCCACTTCCTCTCAAAAACACCTCACCCTGTATCGGTCCCCTCCCCCTACTTTTCACACCTCCTACACCCACCAAAACCTGTTTCACCAGGCTCCCCCCCAACCCCACACTCCCGTTCACTGGCCAGCCTGAGTTTGCTAATGTGGAGGCCCCTGCCCAGGCCTCACTTCCTTCCAATCCCCTCCCCCCAACCTGGTCCCAGGAAAACAAAGAAATCCTTCTGCCGTCACAAACGCCTCCACCGCTTCCACCACCTCGAAATAAAAGTCTTTGGAGCTGTAGGTCACCCTCAACGTAGCCGGGCACACGATGCTGAACCGCACCCTGCTGTTATTCAGTGCCGTCTACACTCGGCCGAAGGCAGCCCGCGTCCTCGCCAACTGCACAGTAAAGTCCTGGTATAAACGTACACCAGCTCCAGCCCACTGCACCTCCCACTTCTGCTTCGCCCAACTCAGGACCTTCTCCTTCACGCGGTACCCATGGAAACAGATAATCACCGCTCTTGGAGGCTCATTCGCCTTTGGTTTCAGCCTCCATGCCCTATGAGCCCGATCCAGTTCGTACCGAGAGGGACCTTCTCCCTCACACAACATCGTGGCAAAGTATTCGGTCGGCCTCGGGCCCTCCATCGCTTCAGGCAGGCCCCGGTCCTCAGACGTTGCCTCCTCGATCTGTTTTCCAGGCCCTCCACTTTCGCTCGCTTGTTGGTCTCCACCACCCTCTGCAGCTCCTCACCCATCGCGGTGAGCTCATCGCTGGGTTGCGACAAGGTCTCTTCCACTCCCTTCAGTTTCTGCTCCCGCACCTCGGCTGATGTCCTCGATACCGCCGCCTTCACCGGGGCACCCGCCTCCTCCACCAGCACCTTCATTGCCGCGATCATCTCCTTCTTCATCACCTCCATGTGCTTTGCAAACTGCTTTTCAAGTTCTTTTCTGCCGTGAATGTCCGGCACCGCTGTTATTGAAAATATAGAAAGGTGTGTCATTTGAAACATGGAAGCCTGGCAATATCTGGTCTGAGAGAAACATGAGAGGATACAGGGAAAGATCCCACCAAGGGTTAACAGCAGCTGCAAAGAGCAGGATTGTAAAATGCAGATATCCTTGGTCAAACAGGCTTAGCAAACAAGACAGACAGGATTTTGAATGAAGCCAAAAACAATGGCTCACACCTTCATTGAAAGTAACTAACTTAGCAAGCAGCTGGAAAAGAATGGATGAGTTCAGTTGAGCTAGGTGATAAATGTAAACCTTTCAAGTTATAACAGTGGATTTTTAGCATACAGCTAAAAGCAATTTCGTTGAAATTAACTATCTTAGTAAGCAGCTGGAAAGGAAAGGATGAGGTTCAGTTGAATTTGGTGACAATTCTAGTGACAATTCTAGGTGTGAAATTTTGCTGATACCAGGTAAATTAAAGAAAACTGGAGACTATTAGCCTACGAGAAACATAATTCAAAGCCAAAATCAAAGTCAAAATTATGAGCTGAGGACACAATTGGAAAATAAAACTATAGAAATGACAGGAACCAAAGCAAAATTCACACCTCTTGAAACCAAAGCATTTTTGAACATCACAAAGGAACTTTGAACATCACAAAGGAAACAATGTAATCAGAGACCTGAGAGGTGAGGTTATGTCAAAATAAATACTTAGTTGTATTGGAATGTTTAGATCAAAGATCCTTTTTACAATCAAAGTGATAACAGTTACTTTACAATAAAGTCATAAAACCTTAATAACTGTTAGAAAGAGAATATAAACCCAGAGACCAGGGCAGGAACTACCAGAACCAGAACTCAGAGAGAAGCAGAGAAGGAACAAGCAGCTAGAGTCAGATTACAGTCAGCTCGGCCATGGGAAAGGCACAGGGCAGAGCAGCCGAGCTAAAATAGCTGATACATCTAAGGAAGACCAGAATTTAAAGAGGAGACAGAGTCAGCTCAGAGACAGCCAGCAGAGCCAGCTCTCACAGCTCGGTACATGGGAAAGATAGGACCGAGATCACCAGCGAATACATCTAAAGAAGACCAGACTTTAAAGAAGATTGATTGTCAAGTTGGGCCTGAAGGTCCCTTCAACCAACCAGAAGGATCCAGAAGCAAGATCTTTTTACTTTCTGTAAAGAAAGTATTTGCAGGTTTTTAAAGAAAAAATATAATAATAAAATAACTTAATTTAACCTGAAATAGTGGATATTCCAAAGTCTACTTCACTTACTTAGCAATGCGGGACCCAGGATCGATGCTAATAAGTGGTAAGTAGGTGAAATCTTCGGTGAAGGTATGGGTTATACCGGGGGATAACTTGAAAATATAGTTTGATCTGAATAACACCCACGGAAGCCTGCATCGGAGTCGGGGAATGAGGATACCTGTTCACCATTTAGAATGTCGCCCCTTTTTGGTATAGGGGGACTCCTAAGAATAGTGGTGAGTTTTCAACACCACCACCCAGCGACCTAGTCTCCGTCATCCTTCCAGTTGCCGAGCCGACCTTCCACTCGACGGCGAACCTTCACTTGCACCTTCTTGACGGCGGCTTGCCCATGGTTCTCAGGTATACCCCTCCTTCCTCATGTCTTCCTGCGCTTAATTAATGAAAAATTACCCCAGGACCGGGCATTAAATTCCATAAAGTTAAGACTCAAACAGGAGCCACCCAACTCGCGACCCCCTCCTACAGACCACTACCAGAAATACCAGGATTGGCATCTTAATGTTCGAGGATACAGATATTTCAGGCAGGACAGTGGGGGATGCAAAAGGGGTGGAGGAGTTGCAGTGGGTCAAGGAGACACAGCCTGAGTGAGACACATCCAGAGTGGGAATTTGGAACTTGGTAATTTGGTGCAGTGAGGTAATTTGGCGCAGAGTGGGAGACGGTGCTTTTTCCCTACTGCTTTGTTCTCTCTCTTTCTTCTGGCCTGTAACTGTTTATCTGAAGGGAGAGAACCAGAGAGCATCCTGGAAAGGTAAGTGATTTTTATTTATTTTTATTACCTTTCCAAATTTTGTGGGGGGGGGTAACTGAAGTGACATCACAGTAAAGCTGTGACCCGATTGGCTGGTTGGGAATCTACACTAAATATAAAAAATTAAGCATTGTTAAACTAATTAAACATAATTACTTAATTACTTAATTATAATTTAGAGGGGTATCTAAGCCAGAGATCGGAGAGTACTGTATTTATCTTTCACATTTATAGTAGAAACAGAGAGTTAACAGTAACATTTTTTTTTATATTGTAAATTTAATTTACTAATTAATTAACACAATGTCAATTAGAGGGGTGCAGTGCTCTGACTGTGAGATGTGGCAGGTCCGGGAGGCTTTCAGCGGCCCGGATGGCTTCATCTGCAGAAAGTGCACCCAACTGGAGCTCCTCACAGACCGCATGGTTCGGTTGGAGCAGCAATTGGATGCACTTAGGAGCATGCAGGTGGCGGAAAGCGTCATAGATCGCAGTTATATAAATGTGGTCACACCCAAGGTGCAGGCAGAGAAATGGGTGACCACCAGAAAGGGCAGGCAGTCAGTGCAGGAATCCCCTGTGGTGGTTGTCCCCCTCTTGAACAGGTATACCCCTTTGGATACTGTCGGGGGGATAGCCTATCAGGGGAAAACAGCAGCAGCCAGAGCAGTGGCACCACGGCTGGCTCTGATGTTCAGAAGGGAGGGTCAAAGCTCAGAAGAGTAATAGTAATAGGGGACTCTATAGTCAGGGGCACAGATAGGCGCTTCAGTGGACATGAAAGAGACTCCAGGATGGTATGTTGCCTCCCTGGTGCCAGGGTCCAGGATGTCTCCGAACGGGTAGCGGGCATCATGAAGGGGGAGGGCAAACAGGCAGAGGTCGTTGTACATATTGGTACTAACGACATAGGCAGGAAGGGGCATGAGGTCCTGCAGCAGGGGTTCAGGGAGCTAGGCAGAAAGTTAAAAGACTGGACCTCTAGGGTTGTAATCTCGGGATTACTCCCTGTGCCACGTGCCAGTGAGGCTAGAAATAGGAAGATAGAGCAGCTAAACACGTGGCTAAACAGCTGGTGTAGGAGGGAGGGTTTCCGTTATCTGGACCACTGGGAGCTCTTCCGGGGCAGGTGTGACCTGTATAAGAAGGACAGGTTGCATCTAAACTGGAGAGGCATAAATATCCTGGCCGCGAGGTTTGCTAGTGGCACACGGGAGGGGGGTGGGAACGGGAGCAATAGGTCAGAAGGTGAAAGCATTGAGGAAGAACTAAGGAATAGGGCCAGTATGGCTCTGAGGCAGAGCAGACAGGGAGATGTTGCTGAACACAGCGGGTCTGGTGGCCTGAAGTGCATATGTTTTAATGCAAGAAGTATTACGGGTAAGGCAGATGTACTTAGAGTTGGGATTAGTACTTGGAACTATGATGTTGTTGCCATTACAGAGACCTGGTTGAGGGAAGGGCAGGATTGGCAGCTAAACGTTCCAGGATTTAGATGTTTCAGGCGGGATAGAGGGGGATGTAAAAGGGGAGGCGGAGTTGCGCTACTGGTTCGGGAGAATATCACAGCTGTACTGCGGGAGGACACCTCAGAGGGCAGTGAGGCTATATGGGTAGAGATCAGGAATAAGAAGGGTGCAGTCACAATGTTGGGGGTTTACTACAGGCCTCCCAACAGCCAGCGGGAGATAGAGGAGCAGATAGGTAGACAGATTTTGGAAAAGAGTAAAAACAACAGGGTTGTGGTGATGGGAGACTTTTACTTTCCCAATATTGACTGGGGCTCACTTACTGCTAGGGGCTTGGACGGGGCAGAGTTTGCAAGGAGGGCTTCTTGAACCAATATAGAGTCATAGAGTCATAGATGTTTACAGCCTAGAAACAGGCCCTTCGGCCCAGCTTGTCCATGCCGCCCAGTTTCTATCACTGAGCTAGTCCCACTTGCCCACATTTGGCCCATATCCCTCTATACCCACCCTGCCCATGTAACTGTCTAACTGCTTCTTAAAGGAAAACATTGTACCCACCTCTACCACTGCCCCTGGCAGCCCGTTCCAGACACTCACCACCCTCTGCGTGAAGAAAGTTTCCGTCTGGTCTCTTTTGTATCTCTCCCCTCTCACCTTAAACCTATGCCCTCTAGTTCTAGACTCCTCTACCTTTGGGAAAAGATGTTGACTATCTACCTTATCTAAGCTCCTCATTATTTTATAGACCTCTATAAGATCACCCCTAAGCCTCCTACGCTCCAGGGAAAAAAGTCCCAGCCTATCCAGCCTCTCCTTATAACTCAGACCATCAAGTCCTGGTAGCATCCTAGTAAATCTCTTCTGCACTCTTTCTAGTTTAACAATATCCTTCCTTATAATAGGGCGACCAGAACTGCACACAGTATTCCAAGTGTGGCCGTACCAATGTCTTGTACAACTTCAACAAGACGTCCCAACTCCTGTATTCAATGTTCTGACCAATGAAACCAAGCATGCCGAATGCCTTCTTCACCACCCTGTCCACCTGCGAATCCACCTTCAAGGAGCTATGAACCTGTACTCCTAGATCTCTTTGTTCTATAACTCTCCCCAACTCCCTACCATTAACTGAGTAGGTCCTGGCCTGATTTGATCGACCAAAATGCATCACCTCATTTATCCAAATTAAACTCCATCTGCCATTCATCGGCCCACTGGCCTAATTGGTCAAGATCCTGTTGCAATCTTATATAACCTTCTTCACTATCCACTGTGCCACCAATCTTGGTGTCATCTGCAAACTTACTAACCATGCCTCCTAAATTCTCATCCAAATCATTAATATATACAACAAATATGTAGATAGTCCAATTAAGGAAGGGGCCGTACTGGACCTGGTATTGGGAATGAGCCTGGACAGGTGGTTGAAGTTTCAATAGGGGAGCAGTTCAGGAACAGTGATCATAATTCACTTCAGTTTTAAGGTACTTGTGGATAAAGATAAGAGTAGTCCGCAGGTGAAGGTGCTAAATTGGAGGAAGGCTAATTAGAACAATATTAGGTAGGAGTTGGGGTGGCATGTAGCGCAGTGGTTAGCACTGGGACTACAGCGCTGAGGACCCGGGTTCGATCCCGGCCCCGGGTCACTGTCCGGGTGGAGTTTGCACATTCTCCCCGTGTCTGCGTGGGTTTCGCCCCCACAACCCAAAGATGTGCAGGCTAGGTGGATTGGTCACACTAAATTGCCCCTTAATTGGAAAATATGAATTGGGTACATTAAATTTATGTTTTTAAAATATCAGGCAGGAGCTGAAGAATGTAGATTGGGGGCAGATGTTTTAGGGCAAATCAACATCTGGCATGTGGGAGGCTGTCAAGAGTAAGTTAACAGGAATTCAGGTCCGGCACGTTCCTGTGAGGGTGAAGGATAAATACGGCAAGTTTCGGGAACCTTGGATAACGAGGGATATTGTGAGCCTAATGTTAGGGCCAGGGTTTCGAAAACGCCAAAGTATATTATGGAGTTCACCTGACCTATAACTGTTTATTGATTATCTGACCTATAACTGTTTATTGATTATCTGACCTATAACTGTTTATTGATTACCTGATCTATAACTGTTTATTGATTATCTGACCTATAACTGTTTATTGATTATCTGACCTATAACTGTTTATTGATCACCTGACCTATAACCGTTTATTGATCACCTGATCTATAACTGTTTATTGATCACCTGACCTATAACCGTTTATTGATCACCTGATCTATAACTGTTTATTGATCACCTGACCTATAACTGTTTATTGATCACCTGACCTATAACTGTTTATTGATTATCTGACCTATAACTGTTTATTGATCACCTGACCTATAACCGTTTATTGATCACCTGATCTATAACCGTTTATTGATCACCTGATCTATAACTGTTTATTGATCACCTGACCTATAACTGTTTATTGATCACCTGACCTATAACCGTTTATTGATCACCTGACCTATAACTGTTTATTGATCACCTGACCTATAACCGTTTATTGATCACCTGACCTATAACTGTTTATTGATTACCTGATCTATAACTGTTTATTGATCACCTGACCTATAACTGTTTATTGATCACCTGACCTATAACCGTTTATTGATCACCTGATCTATAACTGTTTATTGATCACCTGACCTATAACCGTTTATTGATCACCTGACCTATAACCGTTTATTGATCACCTGATCTATAACTGTTTATTGATTACCTGACCTATAACCGTTTATTGATCACCTGATCTATAACTGTTTATTGATTACCTGACCTATAACTGTTTATTGATTACCTGTCCTATAACTGTTTATTGATTACCTGATCTATAACTGTTTATTGATTACCTGACCTATAACTGTTTATTGATCACCTGACCGATAACCGTTTATTGATCACCTGATCTATAACTGTTTAATGATTACCTGACCTATAACCGTTTATTGATCACCTGACCTATAACCGTTTATTGATCACCAGACCTATAACCGTTTATTGATCACCTGATCTATAACTGTTTATTGATCACCTGACCTATAACCGTTTATTGATCACCTGATCTATAACTGTTTATTGATTACCTGATCTATAACTGTTTATTGATTACCTGTCCTATAACCGTTTATTGATTACCTGACCTATAACCGTTTATTGATCACCTGATCTATAACTGTTTATTGATCACCTGACCTATAACCGTTTATTGATTACCTGACCTATAACCGTTTATTGATTACCTGACCTATAACCGTTTATTGATCACCTGACCTATAACCGTTTATTGATTACCTGACCTATAACCGTTTATTGATCACCTGATCTATAACCGTTTATTGATTACCTGACCTATAACCGTTTATTGATCACCTGATCTATAACTGTTTATTGATTACCTGTCCTATAACTGTTTATTGATTACCTGACCTATAACTGTTTATTGATCACCTGACCGATAACCGTTTATTGATCACCTGATCTATAACTGTTTAATGATTACCTGACCTATAACCGTTTATTGATCACCTGACCTATAACCGTTTATTGATCACCAGACCTATAACCGTTTATTGATCACCTGATCTATAACAGTTTATTGATCACCTGACCTATAACCGTTTATTGATCACCTGATCTATAACTGTTTATTGATTACCTGACCTATAACTGTTTATTGATTACCTGTCCTATAACCGTTTATTGATTACCTGACCTATAACCGTTTATTGATCACCTGATCTATAACTGTTTATTGATCACCTGACCTATAACCGTTTATTGATTACCTGACCTATAACCGTTTATTGATCACCTGACCTATAACCGTTTATTGATCACCTGACCTATAACCGTTTATTGATTACCTGACCTATAACCGTTTATTGATCAACTGATCTATAACCGTTTATTGATTACCTGACCTATAACCGTTTATTGATCACCTGATCTATAACTGTTTATTGATTACCTGACCTATAACTGTTTATTGATTATCTGTCCTATAACTGTTTATTGATTACCTGACCTATAACCGTTTATTGATCACCTGACCTATAACCGTTTATTGATCACCTGATCTATAACCGTTTATTGATTACCTGACCTATAACCGTTTATTGATCACCTGATCTATAACTGTTTATTGATTACCTGACCTATAACCGTTTATTGATCACCTGATCTATAACTGTTTATTGATTACCTGACCTATAACTGTTTATTGATTACCTGTCCTATAACTGTTTATTGATTACCTGATCTATAACTGTTTATTGATTACCTGACCTATAACCGTTTATTGATCACCTGATCTATAACTGTTTATTGATTACCTGACCTATAACCGTTTATTGATCACCTGATCTATAACTGTTTATTGATTACCTGACCTATAACCGTTTATTGATCACCTGATCTATAACTGTTTATTGATTACCTGACCTATAACTGTTTATTGATTACCTGATCTATAACTGTTTATTGATCACCTGACCTATAACTGTTTATTGATGACCTGATCTATAACTGTTTATTGATTACCTGATCTATAACCGTTTATTGATCACCTGACCTGTAACTGTTTATTGATCACCTGATCTATAACTGTTTATTGATCACCTGACCTATAACTGTTTATTGATCACCTGACCTATAACCCTATTACCTGATCTATAACCGCTTATTGATTGCCTGATCTATAACTGTTTATTGATTATCTGATCTATAACTGTTTATTGATTACCTGACCTATAACTGTTTATTAATTACCTGATCGATAACTGTTTATTGATTACCTGATCTATAACTGTTTATTGATTACCTGACCTATAACTGTTTATTAATTACCTGTCCTATAACCGTTTATTGATTACCTGATCTATAACTGTTTATTGATTACCTGATTTATTACTGTTTATTGATTACCTGATCTATAACCGTTTATTGATTACCTGTCCTATAACTGTTTATTGATTACCTGATCTATAACCGTTTATTGATTACCTGATCTATAAACGTTTATTGATCACCTGACCTATAACCGTTTATTGATTACCTGATCTATAACCGTTTATTGATCACCTGATCTATAACTGTTTATTGATTACCTGACCTATAACTGTTTATTAATTACCTGTCCTATAACCGTTTATTGATTACCTGATCTATAACTGTTTATTGATTACCTGATTTATAACTGTTTATTGATTACCTGATCAATAATCGTTTATTGATTACCTGTCCTATAACTGTTTATTGATTACCTGATCTATAACCGTTTATTGATTACCTAATCTATAACCGTTTATTGATCACCTGACCTATAACCGTTTATTGATCACCTGATCTATAACCGTTTATTGATTACCTAATCTATAACCGTTTATTGATCATCTGACCTATAACCGTTTACAAAGAACAAAGAACAAAGAAATGTACAGCACAGGAACAGGCCCTTCGGCCCTCCAAGCCCGTGCCGACCATACTGCCCGACTAAACTACAATCTTCTACACTTCCTGGGTCCGTATCCTTCTATTCCCATCCTATTCATATATTTGTCAAGATGCCCCTTAAATGTCCCTATCGTCCCTGCCTCCACTACCTCCTCCGGTAGTGAGTTCCAGGCACCCACTACCCTCTGCGTAAAAAACTTGCCTCGTACATCTACTCTAAACTTTGCCCCTCTCACCTTAAACCTATGCCCCCTAGTAATTGACCCCTCTACCCTGGGGAAAAGCCTCTGACTATCCACTCTGTCTATGCCCCTCATAATTTTGTATACCTCTATCAGGTCGCCCCTCAACCTCCTTCGTTCCAGTGAGAACAAACCGAGTTTATTCAATCGCTCCTCATAGCTTATGCCCTCCATACCAGGCAACATTCTGGTAAATCTCTTCTGCACCCTCTCTAAAGCCTCCACATCCTTCTGGTAGTGTGGCGACCAGAATTGAACACTATACTCCAAGTGTGGCCTAACTAAGGTTCTATACAGCTGCAACATGACTTGCCAATTCTTATACTCAATGCCCCGGCCAATGAAGGCAAGCATGCCGTATGCCTTCTTGACTACCTTCTCCACCTGTGTAGCCCCTTTCAGTGATCTGTGGACCTGTACTCCTAGATCTCTTTGACTTTCAATACTCTTGAGGGTTCTACCATTCACTGTATATTCCCTACCTGCATTAGCCCTTCCAAAATGCATTACCTCACATTTGTCCAGGTTAAACTCCATCTGCCATCTCTCCGCCCAAGTCTCCAGACAATCTAAATCCTGCTGTATCCTCAGACAGTCCTCATCGCTATCCGCAATTCCACCAACCTTTGTGTCGTCTGCAAACTTACTAATCAGACCAGTTACATTTTCCTCCAAATCATTTATATATACTACAAAGAGCAAAGGTCCCAGCACTGATCCCTGTGGAACACCACTGGTCACAGCCCTCCAATTAGAAAAGCATCCCTCCATTGCTACCCTCTGCCTTCTATGGCCTAGCCAGTTCTGTATCCACCTTGCCAGTTCACCCCTGATCCCGTGTGACTTCACCTTTTGTACTAGTCTACCATGAGGGACCTTGTCAAAGGCCTTACTGAAGTCCATATAGACAACATCTACTGCCCTACCTGCATCAATCATCTTAGTGACCTCCTCGAAAAACTCGATCAAGTTAGTGAGACACGACCTCCCCTTCACAAAACCGTGCTGCCTCTCACTAATACGTCCATTTGCTTCCAAATGGGAGTAGATCCTGTCTCGAAGAATTCTCTCCAGTAATTTCCCTACCACTGAAGTAAGGCTCACCGGCCTGTAGTTCCCGGGATTATCCCTGCAATCTATAACTGTTTATTGATCACCTGACCTATAACTGTTTATTGATTACCTGATCCATAACTGTTTATTGATTACCTGATCTATAACCGTTTATTGATCACCTGACCTATAACTGTTTATTGATCACCTGATCTATAACTGTTTATTGATCACCTGACCTATAACTGTTTATTGATCACCTGACCTATAACCCGATTACCTGATCTATAACCGCTTATTGATTATCTGATCTATAACTGTTTATTGATTATCTGACCTATAACTGTTTATTGATTACCTGACCTATAACTGTTTATTATTTACCTGTCCTATAACTGTTTATTAATTACCTGATCTATAACTGTTTATTGATTTCCTGACCTATAACTGTTTATTAATTACCTATCCTATAACCGTTTATTGATTACCTGATCTATAACTGTTTATTGATTACCTGATTTATAACTGTTTATTGATTACCTGATCTATAACCGTTTATTGATTACCTGTCCTATAACTGTTTATTGATTACCTGATCTATAACTGTTTATTGATTACCTGATCTATAACCGTTTATTGATTATCTGATCTATAACTGTTTATTGATTACCTGATCTATAACAGTTTATTAATTGCCTGATCTATAACTGTTTATTGATTACCTGATCTATAACTGTTTATTTATTACCTGATCTATAACTGTTTATTGATTACCTGATTTATAACTGTTTATTAATTGCCTGATCTATAACTGTTTATTGATTACCTGATCTATAACTGTTTATTTATTACCTGATCTATAACCGTTTATTGATGTTGGTTAGGATGAGCACAAGGACCTGCCTTTCAGCGGTTATTCAGCAGGGTTCTTAGGCACTTTTAATTTTAAAAAAAGCTTTATTCCACAAATTTAGACAACATTTATATAAACACACACAGCAAGAATTTTTATCAACTACAAACATAAAGACCCCACACAGCTACAGTAATCTATGTATAACCCTGAATGAATTCCCCCTTAACTGTTCCAATTCAATAACAAAATCCAAGTAAAAGCAGAAACCCCTTTTCAAAGGTGTGACCCAGCCCACAGCACTCTCACTGGTATCAGACTTATTATTGATACTCTGTCCCCTTTTCAAACATCAGGTTTGAATCCCTTCCAGAAAGCAATTATCTCTTTTAACTTACTGTTGAAGAAAAAAATAGTCAGCACTTCGAGTTTTCGCAAAAGGTCCTTTATTTAACACAAAGTTCATGGAGGGAATTAGAATGACTGCAGTCTTTCTAATTGTCTCTGCTTTACAAAGGCAAGGCGAGTAATTTATATAATATAAACAATATCCAGGACAGAGAGGCATTCTTGTGATTAAACAAGGAGACAGAGGGCGAGCAAAGTTTAATAACAGGCCTTGGGTTCCTCGCCTAAGCAAAACAATGTTCAGCTGTACGCCTGTTTACATGGTGTGACCTTCTGACTGTTTCATACAGAAATTCGAACTGTACGACTAAAAATAAGGCTAGATATCCATCATGCTTCACTAAGTGCCTATTTCCATGAAATATAGTCAAGCAGCTGATTAAAATAATACAGGGTATGTAAGGCAGCTAATCCGCCAACTAAAGTCCCTTCTAGTTACCAAGCAGTCTGGAAACTACTTTTAAAATGAAGATAGAGACACTTCTTTCAACCTGTGCAGTCAAACCAGCCCAAAACTCAAAGTGAAAATAAAAACTCACAGAGCCACAGCCCAGCTCCACCCACAAAAATGACATCACTGAAGCCATGTGATAAGACAAAAACATTTCTTAAAGGGACACTCCATGGGCACTATTCAAAAAGAAAAAGGAAGCATTTTTCAAGGCGAGTTGGCTGGGAACTGACGAAGCCTGTGTGGAATACAAGGAAAGGAGAAAGAAACTTAAGCAAGGAGTCAGGAGGGCCAAAAGGGGTCATGAAAAGTCATTGGCCAGCAGGATTCAGGAAAATCCCAAGGCTTCTTATACATATATAAAGAGCAAGGGAGTAGCTAGGGAGAGGGTTGGTCCACTCAAGGACAGGGGTGGGAATCTATGTGTGGAGCCAGAGAAAATGGGCGAGGTACTAAATGAATACTTTGCATCAGTATTCACCAAAGAGAAGGACTTGGTGGATGTCCAACTAGGGAAGGGGCGGTACTGGACCTGGTATTGGGGAATGAGCCCGGCCAGGTGGTAGATGTTTCAGTAGGGAAGCATTTCGGTAACAGCGACGACAATTCAGTAAGTTTTAAAGTACTGGTGAACAAGGATAAGAGTGGTCCCAGGGTGAATGTGCTAAATTGGGGGAAGGCTAATTATAACAATATTAGGCGGGAACTGAAGATCCTAGATTGGGGGCGGATGTTTGAGGGTAAATCAACATCTGACATGTGGGAGGCTTTCAAGTGGCAGTTGAAAGGAATAAAGGACCGGCATGTTCCTGTGAGGAAGAAAGATAAATACGGCAATTTTTGGGAACCTTGGATGACAAGTGATATTGTAGGCCTCGTCAAAAAGAAAAAGGAGGCATTTGTCAGGGCTAAAAGGCTGGGAACAGACGAAGCCTGCGTGGAATATAAGGAAAGTAGGAAGGAACTTAAGCAAGGAGTCAGGAGGGCTAGAAGGGGTCACGAAAAGTCATTGGCAAATAGGGTTAAGGAAAATCCCAAGGCTTTTTACACGTACATAAAAAGCAAGAGGGTAGCCAGGGAAAGGGTTGGCCCACTGAAGGATAGGCAAGGGAATCTATGTGTGGAGCCAGATGAAATGGGCGAGGTACTAAATGAATACTTTGCATCAGTATTCACCAAAGAGAAGGAATTGGTAGATGTCTCGGAGGACTGGAGAATAGCCAATGTTATTCCTCTGTTTAAGAAGAGTAGCAAGGATAATCCCGGGAACTACAGGCCGGTGAGCCTTACTTCAGTGGTAGGGAAATTACTGGAGAGAATTCTTCGAGACAGGATCTACTCCCATTTGGAAGCAAATGGACGTATTAGTGAGAGGCAGCACGGTTTTGTGAAGGGGAGGTCGTGTCTCACTAACTTGATAGAGTTTTTCGAGGAGGTCACTAAGATGATTGATGCAGGTAGGGCAGTAGATGGTGTCCATATGGGCTTCAGTAAGGCCTTTGACAAGGTCCCTCATGGTAGACTAGTACAAAAGGTGAAGTCACACGGGATCAGGGGTGAGCTGGCAAGGTGGATACAGAACTGGCTAGGCCATAGAAGGCAGAGAGTAGCAATGGAGGGATGCTTTTCTAATTGGAGGGCTGTGACCAGTGGTGTTCCACAGGGATCAGTGCTGGGACCTTTGCTCTTTGTAGTATATATAAATGATTTGGAGGAAAATGTAACTGGTCTGATTAGTAAGTTTGCAGACGACACAAAGGTTGGTGGAATTGCGGATAGCGATGAGGACTGTCGGAGGATACAGCAGGATTTAGATTGTCTGGAGACTTGGGCGGAGAGATGGCAGATGGAGTTTAATCCGGACAAATGTGAGGTAATGCATTTCGGAAGGTCTAATGCAGGTAGGGAATATACAGTGAATGGTAGAACCCTCAAGAGTATTGAAAGTCAAAGAGATCTAGGAGTACAGGTCCACAGGTCATTGAAAGGGGCAACACAGGTGGAGAAGGTAGTCAATAAGGCATACGGCATGCTTGCCTTCATTGGCCGGGGCATTGAGTATAAGAATTGGCAAGGCATGTTGCAGCTGTATAGAACCTTACTTAGGCCACACTTGGAGTATAGTGTTCAATTCTGGTCGCCACACTACCAGAAGGATGTGGAGGCTTTAGAGAGGGTGCAGAAGAGATTTACCAGAACGTTGCCTGGTATGGAGGGCATTAGCTATGAGGAGCGGTTGAATAAACTCGGTTTGTTCTCACTGGAACGAAGGAGGTTGAGGGGAGACCTGATAGAGGTATACAAAATTATGAGGGGCATAGACAGAGTGGATAGTCAGAGGCTTTTCCCCAGGGTAGAGGGGTCAATTACTAGGGGGCATAGGTTTAAGGTGAGAGGGGCAAGGTTTAGAGTAGATGTACGAGGCAAGTTTTTTACGCAGAGGGTAGTGGGTGCCTGGAACTCGCTACCGGAGGAGGTAGTGGAAGCAGGGACGATAGGGACATTTAAGGGGCAGCTTGACAAATATATGAATAGGATGGGAATAGAAGGATACGGACCCAGGAAGTGTAGAAGATTGTAGTTTAGTCGGGCAGCATGGTCGGCACGGGCTTGGAGGGCCGAAGGGCCTGTTCCTGTGCTGTACATTTCTTTGTTCTTTGTTCTTTGATGATGAGTCTGGGGAAGGGAGTGCAGATAGTTTGGATAATGTTGAGATCAAAAAGGAGGAGGCATTGGGGATCTTGAAAAATATTAAGGTAGCCAAGTCCCCAGGGCCTGATGGGATCTACCCCAGAATACTGAAGGAGGCTAGGGAGGAAATTGCTGAGGCCTTGGCAGAAATCTTTGGATCCTCACTGTCTTCAGGGGATGTCCCGGAGGACTGGAGAATAGCCAATGTTGTTCCTTTGTTTAAGAAAGGTAGCAAGGATAATCCAGGGAACTACAGGCCGGTGAGCCTTACATCAGTGGTAGGGAAATTATTGGAGAGGATTAGTTAAGACAGGATTTACTCCCATTTGGAAATAAGTGGACATATTAGCGAGAGGCAGCATGGTTTTGTGAAGTTTTGTGTCTTACTAACTTGATAGAGTTTTTTGATGATGTGACGGAGATGATTGATGCAGGTAGGGCAGTGGATGTTGTGAAAGGCCTTTGACAAGGTCCCTCATGGTAGACTAGTACAAAAGGTGAAGTCACACGGGATCAGGGGTGAGCTGGCAAGGTGGATACAGAACTGGCTAGGTCATAGAAGGCAGAGAGTAGCAATGGAGGGATGCTTTTCTAATTGGAGGGCTGTGACCAGTGGTGTTTCGCAGGGATCAGTGCTGGGACCTTTGCTGTTTGTAGTATATATAAATGATTTGGAGGAAAATGTAACTGGTCTGATTAGTAAGTTTGCAGACGACACAAAGGTTGATTTGATTTGATTTGATTATTGTCACATGTATCAGTATACAGTGAAAAGTATTGTTTCTTGCATGCTGTACAGACAATGCACACCGTACATAGGGAAGGAAGGAGAGGCTGCAGAATATAATGTTACAGTTAGAGCAAGGTGTAGAGAAAAGATCAACTTAATACGAGGTAGGTCCATTCAAAAGTCTGATGGCAGTCGGGAAGAAGCTGTTCTTGAGTCGGTTGGTACGTGACCCCAAACCTTTGGTATCTTTTTCCTGACGGAAGAAGGTGGAAGAGAGAATGTCCGGGGTGCGTGGGGTCCTTAATTATGCTGGCTGCCTTTCTGAGGCAGCGGGAATTATAGATAGAGTGAATGGACGGGAGGCTGGTTTGCGTGATGGACTGGGCTACATTCACCACCTTTTGTAGTTTCCTGCGGTCTTGGGCAGAGCAGGCTCCATACCCAGCTGTGATACAACCAGAAAGAATGCTTTCTGTGGGGCATCTGTCGAAGTCGGTGAGGGTCGTAGCTGACATGCCAAATTTCCTTAGTCTTCTGAGAAAGTAGAGTCGTTGGTGGGCTTTCTTAACGATAGTGTCGGCAAGGGGGGGACCAGGACAGGCTGTTGGTGATCTGTACACTGTCGTGTTGGGTGTTCCACTATACAAACGAACCAACGCGGTTGCAGATGGCACAACTCAGTTTTATTACTCTTAATAACAACATCTGTAAACCTATGACTGTGATTCGTTCTTTACCCTTTAACCTGTGGACCCAGCCCTAACACTATCTTAGAGAGGCACTCAGCACATGGTGAGTGTCTGAGTAGTGCGCTGTGAGCTCTGTGCCCTGAACTGTCTCCTGCTGGAATGAGCGGGAACTGTGGTGTTCCCCGTTTTATAGTGCGTGTGCTCTCACTGGTGATTGGCTGTGATGTTGCGTGTGTGTTGATTGGTCCGTTGATCTGTCCATCAGTGTGTGTGTGTGTTTGCCCCATGATATGTTTATCTGGTGCTGCTTAGGAAGAGGGTGAGATTCGGAATGCTGCAGCCAGCGCGACTGTGGGTCACATGTCAGGATCGACACCACTACTTTGAAACACCTGAAGAGGCTTGGACCTTTATCCAAACGGAAAAATTGGACTCAAACTGAGGGTCTGTGGTTGTGGGGGAGATGTCAATTGTATACAGGGTTGTAAATATGTGTAAGGAATGTTCCACGGGTGGGGCGATGGATGGGGATGGGGGAAGAGATTTGATGGGGAGACTGTGGGGAATGTGGGCGCCGGTGCTGGAGGGAGGGGAGGCCCGGGGATGGGGGAATTGGGATAAGGCCGCAACAGGAGCTGCGCCACAAGGGGGCGGGGCTGGCTCAGGAAAGCGCGGGCTTTTTCCCGCGTTAGGGAAGGGAGGATGGGGGGGGGGGGGATGGAGGAGCGCAAGGAGGAGGGGGGATTCCAACACGGGGAGGGGTCAACGGGAAGGCTGGGGGAGCCGGGGTCAGCAGGTGTCAGCTGACTTACGGAAGTGTTATGGGGGGAGCAAAAGAGCTAGATCTGGATCTAGCGGGGGCTGGGGGGGAGGCTGGGGGGGTGGGGAGAGGGGTGAAAAATAGGGTTGCTGCTGCATTGGCCGAGGGGGAACTGAAAACGGAAGCGGTGGTCGGGGCGGGGGTTCCCCGTCTGGGGGACTGGAGGATGCGGGAGGCGCGAGCACGGGACTGGCCTAAAACAGGAGATGGCTAGTGGGGGGGGGGGGGGGGGGGGGGAGCCCCTCAATCCGGCTGATAACGTGGAATGTGAGGGGCCTGAATGGGCCGGTGAAGAGGGCTCGAGTGTTCGCGCACTTAAAGGGACTGAAGGCAGACGTGGCCATGGTCCAAGAGACACACCTGAAGGTGGCGGACCAGGTCAGGTTAAGAAAGGGATGGGTAGGACGGGTATTCCATTCGGGGCTGGATGCGAAGAACAGAGGGGTGGCAATACTGGTGGGGAAGCGGGTGTCGTTTGAGGCCAAGAACATAGTAGTGGACAATGGAGGTCGATACGTGATGGTGAGCGGTAGGTTGCAGGGGACAGGGGTGGTATTGGTAAACGTATACGCCCCGAACTGGGATGATGCCGGATTTATGAAGCGTATGTTGGGGCGCATTCCGGACCTGGAGGTAGGAAGCTTGATAATGGGGGGGGATTTTAACACGGTGCTGGATCCAGCACTGGACCGTTCCAGATCTAGGACCGGAAAGAGGCCGGCTGCGGCCAAGGTGCTTAGGGGGTTTATGGACCAGATGGGGGGAGTAGATCTGTGGAGATTTGCCAGGCCTCTGGCCAGAGAATTTTCTTTTTTCTCCCACGTACACAGAGCTTACTCCCGGATAGATTTTTTTGTTCTGAGCAGGGCGCTGATCCCGAAAGTGGAGGGAACGGAGTACTCGGCCATAGCCATCTCAGACCACGCCCCGCACTGGGTGGAGCTGGAGTTGGGAGAGGAGAGGGACCAACGCCCGTTGTGGCGTTTGGATGTGGGATTACTGGCAGATGAGGAGGTGTGCGGGAGGGTGCGGGGGTGCATTGAAAGGTATTTGGAGGCCAATGCTTTTTGTGTTCCAGTGCCTTCCAATTGTGATCACCAAGGCCTTTTTTAAGAGGGTAGGCAGGAGCATTATGGGTTTTGTGTGGCCGAATAAGACTCCGAGGGTAAGGAGGGGGTTTCTGGAGCGTAGTAGAGATAGAGGAGGGTTGGCGTTGCCCGAATCTGGGTGGCTACTACTGGGCAGCCAACGTGGCGATGATCCGTAAGTGGGTGATGGAGGGAGAGGGGGCTGCATGGAAGAGGTTGGTGATGGCGTCCTGGAAAGGAACTAGCCTGGGGGCGCGGGTGACGGCACCGCTGCCGCTCTCGCCGACAAGGTACACCACGAGCCCGGTGGTGGCGGCAACGCTAAAGATCTGGGCAGTGGAGACGACACAGGGGAGCGACGGGAGCCTCGGTGTGGTCCCTGATTAGGGACAACCATCGGTTTGTCCCAGGAAGGATGGACGGGGGGTTTCGGAGCTGGCATCGGGCAGGGATTAGAAGAATGGGGGACCTGTTCATTGATGGGACGTTTGCGAGCCTAGGGGCGCTGGAGGAGAAGTTTGGGCTACCCCCGGGAAACGCCTTCAGGGTCATGCAAGTGAGGGCGTTTGTGAGGCGACAGGTGAGGGAATTCCCGCTGCTCCCGGCACAGGGGATTCAGGACAGGGTGATTTTGGGTGTATGGGTCGGAGAGGGCAAGGTGTCGGCGATATATCAGGAGATGAAAGAAGAGGGAGAGGCTTTGGTAGAGGAGCTGAAGGGCAAATGGGAGGAGGAGTTGGGGGAGGAGATTGAAGAGGGTCTGTGGGCTGATGCCCTGAGTAGGGTTAATTCCTCTTCCTCATGTGCCAGGCTCAGCCTGATACAGTTCAAGGTTACTCACAGAGCGCATATGACGGGGGCGAGGCTGAGTAGGTTCTTTGGGGTGGAGGACAGATGTGGGAGGTGCTCAGGGAGCCCGGTGAACCACGCCCATATGTTCTGGTCGTGCCCGGCACTGGATGGGTTCTGGAGGGGTTTCGCGAGGACTATGTCCAAGGTGGTGAAAGTCCATGTCAAGCCGAGTTGGGGATTAGCATTATTTGGGGTATCGGACGAGCCGGGAGTGCAGGAGGCGAAAGAGGCCGGTATCCTGGCCTTTGCGTCCCTGGTAGCCCGGCGGAGGATCTTGCTATTGTGGAAAGACGCGAAGCCCCCCAGCGTGGAAGCTTCGATCAATGACATGGCTGGGCTCATCAAGCTGGAGAGGATTAAGTTTGCCTTGAGAGGGTCTGCGCAGGGGTTCTACAGGCGGTGGCAACCGTTCCTAGACTATCTCGCGGAGCGTTAGATGGAGGTCGATCAGCAGCAGCAACCCAGGGGGGGAGGGGGGGAGGGGAGGGGGGGACATCTCTTTCGGGGGGGGGGAAGAAGGGAGGGGGGGGAAGGTTTTTTTTCCTAGGGGCACTTGAGTAAGGAAATACATAAACATATGGGAAAGTCGATATGTGCGGGAGGAATCCAATGTACAAAGTTCTGTATTATGTTGAATTGATATATTTACGTCTTGCTATGCAACTTTTCTTTTCTTTTTTGTTACGGGGGGGGGGGTGGTTTGAATGGTTGAAAATGTTTGTTGAAAAATTCTTAATAAACATTTTTTTTTTTTTTAAATGATATGTTTATCTGAATATCATGACATCCCCCCTTTTTACAAGAATGTGTGCCTATGTGTTAATAAACATAGATGTGTACTGAGCGCAGCTGAATGTGTGTGCGCAATATCTACAACATGTACATGAGGCTAAACTATATACATAGGAAGGTGTCAGGTGCAACAGAGCAACGAGGTTTGTACCATAAACAAAACAAGTGTAAACATCAAACATCGAAAACAAACTCCTGGAACGACAAAAGAGAAACACATTAACATAGTGGCATAAAACTTTAGTGAGTCCAATGTTCAAACAGGCTGATAAGTCCAGCCTAGTAGGTGGGCGACGAATTCGGGTTGACCGCCTCAAGGGTGGGTCAGGATCCACCGGCTGAGGAACTGGCCTGGCCACGGGCGACAGAGGAATGGGCATGGTGGCAGGAAGCTCCACGAAGTCGACATCAGGAACAACAGGAGGGCGTGGCACCGGTGTATGATCACGTAGCGAGCGCGGAAGCAGGCGAAGAGCCCGGCGATTGCGCCGGCGAATGGAGCCATCAGGCATGCGAACCAGGAACGAGCGGGGAGCCACGCTGCGGAGACTTCGGCAGTTGCCGACCAGCCACCCTCTGGTACGTGGATGTGGACGTTGTCTCCAGGCACCAGGGCGGGAAGATCAGTTGCCCGTGTGTCATGTGCCACCTTATGCTGAGCACGCTGCTGTCGCATCCTTCGCAGTACTGGAGCATAGTTGGGTGTAGGGACCAGAATGGATGGCACGGTGGTCCTGAGGGCACGATCCATCAACAGCTGGGCTGGTGAGAGGCCTGTGGCTAGTGGGGCCGAGCGATAGGCCAGCAGGGCTAAGCAGAAATCCGATCCGGCAGCAGCAGCCTTGCAGAGGAGCCGCTTGACAATATGGACGCCCTTCTCCGCCTTTCCATTGGGCTGGGGATGCAGAGGGCTGGATGTCACGTGTGTGAAGCCATACGAAGCAGCAAGGATGACCATTCCTGGCTGGCAAAACAGGGCCCATTGTCCGACATGACGGTAATCGGAATGCCATGGCGAGCGAAGGTTTCTTTGCAAACCCTGATGACAGCTGACGATGTCAAATCGTGCAGGCGTATGACCTCTGGATAATTTGAAAAGTAATCTATGATGATGATGTCGTCCCTGCCGAGCGTGTGAAAAAGGTCCACACCCACCTTCGCCCAGGGGGACGTCACCAGCTCATGGGGCTAGAGTGTCTCAGGGGGTTGCGCCGGCTGAAACCTTTGGCAGGTGGGGCAGTTGAGCACCATGTTGGCGATGTCGTCGCTGATGCCCGGCCAGTACACAGCCTCTCGGGCCCTCCGTCTGCACTGCTCAACCCCCAGGTGGCCTTCGTGTAGTTGGTCGAGGACCAGCTTGTGCATGCTGTGTGGAATCACAATCCGGTCCAGCTTTAGGAGGACACCGTCAATGACGGCCAAGTCGTCCCGGACATTGTAGAATTGTGGGCACTGTCCTTTGAGCCCCCCTCCCGTCATGTGGTGCATCACACGTTGTAGAAGGGGGTCAGCTGCAGTCTCCCGGCGAATACGGGCCAGACTGGAGTCGTCAGCTGGCAGATTGGCCGATGTGAAGGCCACCTGCGCTTGGACCTGACAGACGAACCCCTCCGATTCGGGCGGTGTGCTCACTGCTCTGGACAGGGCATCCGCGATGATGAGGTCCTTTCCCGGGGTGTAGACCAGTTGGAAGTCGTACCTCCGGAGCTTGAGCAGAATGCGCTGGAGGCGAGGGGTCATCTCGTTCAGGTCCTTTTGTATGATGCTGACCAGGGGGCGATGGTCGGTTTCCACGGTGAACTGAGGGAGACCATACACGTAGTCGTGGAACTTATCTATGCCGGTTAACAAACCCAGGCACACCTTCTCGATCTACGCATAGCGCTGTTCTGTGGGGGTCATGGTCCGCGAGGCATAGGCGACCGGGGCCCATGATGCAGTGTCGTCCCGTTGCAGGAGTACCGCCCCAATGCCGGACTGGCTGGCATCAGTCGAGATCTTCGTATCTCGAGAAGCGTCGAAGAACGGCAATACCGGGGCTGTGGTGAGCTTAATCTTGAGCTCCTCCCATTCCTTCTGGTGTCTTCTTCACTCGGTGGCGAAGAGCCGTTGTGTGGGAGACAAGGTTGGGAATGAACTTCCCCAGGAAGTTGACCATCCCGAGAAAGCGTAGCACTGCTTTCTTGTCTGCCGGCTGCGGCATGGCTGTGATGGCGCTCACCTTGTCTGCATCCGGACGCACTCCTGACCGGGATATGTGGTCCCCCAGAAACTTTAGTTCAGTTTGGCCAAAAGAACACTTGTCTCGGTTGAGGCGCAGGCCGGGTATGACCATGGAGCTGACCCATGGCGTGGGCTCCGTGACCCGGGAAAGCACTCCTTGGTCCTGCAGGTCCTGCAGCTGCTGCTTGAGGCGGTCCTTGGGTGGTGCTGGGACTCTACGAGGTGCGTGAATGACCGGGGTGGCGTCCGGTTTGAGCCGTATTCTGTACGGGTAGGGCAGTGTGCCCATGCCCTCGAAAGCCTCCTGGTTGTGGGCGAGGAGCGAGTGGAGCTGTGACCTAAATTCAGCATCCGGGAAGTCGGACGTGCCTTCTGGAGACAGAGCGTGTACCCGCTGAACGAGGTGGAGGATCTTGCACGCCTGTGCGCCCAGCAGGGAGTCCTTCGATGATCCAACTATCTCGAAGGACAGTGTGGCTGTGTACGAATTGTGTGTAACCTCGAGCTGGCAGGATCCCATGGCCGGGATAACATTTCCGCTGTAATCGACCATCTGACAGCGGGATGGCCGAATCGCTGGTCTGACCTTCAAGGTGTAGAAGGCTGACCGTGCAATGAGGTTGGCGGAGGCACCAGTGTCCAGACGGAATGTGATTGGTGATCGGTTGACCGTTAGGGTGGCACACCATTCATCACCCGGATTGACGCTGTTCACTGGCATCGGCTGGTGGGTCCTGCCTGGGGACATCCGGTTCCTGTCAATGACCGCGACACGGAAGGCTTCCCGGTCGCCGGTATCACCGGTCTGTACGTCGTCAGGGTATGACTCGGAGTATGGGGGCTGAATGGTCCGCACGTCCCTGCGAGGCTGGCGGAATTGGGGGCATTGGCAGGTTGAGCTGCTCGACAGCGGGCAGCGTAGTGGCCCATCCTGCCACAGCGGAGGCATTGTCGGTTCTTTGCTGGACATTGCCGCTTGAAATGTGCGGATCCAGTTGCCGCACGTCGTGACGTCATGGCATCGCACATGCGCAGTTCGGTCCTGCGTAGAGCGCGCCTGCGCGTCGCGTCCCTCTGCGTCGACGCCTCTTTTGGCGCGTACAAGCGCGGGAGGCCGCGGAAAGCGCGCGAAATGGCCGCCCTCGTCCGGGCCGCGGGCCGGGAGGAACTCGATCGACTGGACCCGCTCGGCCTCGTAGGACCCCTGCCTTGCCGATCCGGCCTCGTAGGACCCCTGCCCTGCCGATCCGGCCGTGTAGGACCCCTGCCTTGCCGATCCGGCCTCGTAGGACCCCTGCCTTGCCGATCCGGCCTCGTAGGACCCCTGCCCTGCCGATTCGGCCGTGTAGGACCCCTGCCTTGCCGATCCGGCCTCGTAGGACCCCTGCCCTGCCGATCCGGCCGTGTAGGACCCCTGCCTTGCCGATCCGGCCTCGTAGGACCCCTGCCGCGCCGATCCGGCCTCTTAGGACCCCTGCCCTGCCGATTCGGCCGTGTAGGACCCCTGCCTTGCCGATCCGGCCTCGTAGGATCCCTGCCGCGCCGATCCGGCCTCTTAGGACCCCTGCCCTGCCGATTCGGCCGTGTAGGACCCCTGCCCTGCCGATCCGGCCTCTTAGGACCCCTGCCCTGCCGATTCGGCCTCGTAGGGCCCCTGCCTTGCCGATCCGGCCGTGTAGGACCCCTGCCCTGCCGATTCGGCCGTGTAGGACCCTTGCCGTGCCGATCCGGCCGTGTAGGACCCCTGCCGCTACTCCCAAATCCAGGCGGCCGAATCGGCAGGGCAAGGGTCCTACACGGCCGGTTGCGTTTTCGTGGAGGACGCAGGTCTCGATGGCGGTGGCTAGGGTGAGGCTCTTAATTTTGAGGAGCTGCTGGCGTAGGGTGCACGAGGTGACCCCAAAACTGTCTGGTCCCGAATCATGGAATCGGAGTTGGCCCCGTAGCCGCAGGACTGCGCGAGGATACGGAGGTGTGTTAGGAAAGATTGAAAAGGCTCATCCTTACCCTGCAGGCGCTGCTGGAAGAGGTACCTCTCGAAACTCTCGTTCACCTCGACGCTGAAGTGTTGCTCGAGTTTAAGAAGGACCATCTTGTACTTCGTCTTGTCCTCACCTTCCGCGAACACCAGGGAGTTGTAGATGTGGATGGCGTGTTGCCCCGTCATGGAGAGGAGAAGGACGATTTTCCTGGTGTCCGATGCATTCTCCCTTTCTGTGGCTCCCAGGAAGAGCTGGAAGCGCTGTTTAAACAGCTTCCAGTTGACGCCGAGGTTTCCAGCGATTTGGAGCGGCTGCGGTGGGCTGATGGTGTCCATGGCGCAGGATGGCGGATCCCTGAAGATGTGCAGGTAGGTCTCACAGTTGCTGGGTTCCAATCCTGGTACTATGTCGTGTTGGGTGTTCCGCTATACAGACGAACCAACACGGTTGCTGATGGTACAATTCTGTTTTATTACTCTTAATAACAACATCTGTAAACTGGTTACTGTGGTTTGTACTTTACCCTTTAACCTGTGGACCCAGCCCCATGATGTTTATCTGAATATCATGACATACACCTAAAAACTTGAAGCTCTCGACCCTTTCTACTTTGTTCCCATTGATGTAGACAGGGGCATGTTCTCCACTACACTTCCTGAAGTCGATGACAATCTCCTTCGTTTTGTTGACATTGAGGGAGAGATTATTGTCGTCGCACCAGTTCACCAGATTCTCTGTCTCATTCCTGTACTCTGTCTCGTCATTGTTTGAAATCCGACCCACTGCGGTGGTGTCATCAGCAAATTTGAAAATCGAGTTGGAGGGGAATTTGGCCAGACAGTCATAGGTGTATAAGGAGTATAGTAGGGGGCTGAGGACACAGCCTTGTGGGGCACCGGTGTTGAGGATGATCGTGGAGGAGGTGTTGTTGCCTATCTTTACTGATTGTGGCCTGCGGGTTAGAAAGTTCAGGATCCAGCTGCAGAGGGAGGAGCCGAGGCCCAGGCCATGGAGTTTAGAGGTGAGGTTCATAGGAATGATGGTGTTGAAGGCTGAGCTGTAGATGATAAATAGGAGTCTGACATAGGTGTCTTTGTTATCTAGGTGTTCCAGGGTAGAGTGCAGGGCCATGGAGGTGGTGTCTGCTGTGGACCTGTTGCAGCGGTAGGCAAACTGTAGTGGATCAAGGCAATCCGGGAGGCTGGAGTTGATTCGTGCCATGAATAACCTTTTGGAGCACTTCATGAAGATGGATGTCAGAGCCCCTGGACGATAGTCATTAAGGCCACGCTGCTTGACTTTTCTTTGGTACAGGGATGATGGTCGTCCCGAAGCAGATAGGGACCTCAGATTGTTGTAAAGAGAGGTTGACGATGTCGGCGAATACCCCCGCCAGCTGATCCGCGCAAGACCTGAGTGTTCGTCCGGGTATCCCGTCCGGGCCAGTGGCTTTCCGAGGGTTGACCTTCGGGAAGGCTGCTCTGATGTCTGCAGTGGTGATCTCCGATACAAGTTCATCCGAGGTTTCTGGGGTGGACGGCTCACTCTCTCTGACCTCTTGCTCAAAGCGGGCATAGAATACGCCGAGCTCATCAGGGAGGGATACGTTGGAGCCGACGATTTTACATGCCTTCATCTTGTAGCCCGTTATGTCTTGCAGACCTTGCCATAGACGGCGGGGATCCGTGTGGCGAGCCTGGGACTCGAGCTCGGTCCGGGACTGTCTTTTGGCATCTTTGATGGATTTCCTTAGATCATATCTGCCTTTCATGGAGAGGTCAGGGTCGCCCGACGGGAACGCCTCAGACCGAGACTTCAGCAAGCAGTGGATATCCCTGTTCATCCAGGGTTTCCGGTTGGGAAACACACGGATTTGTTTCTTTGGCACACAGTCTCCGACACACTTACTAATGAAGTCAGTTACTGTAGTGACGTACTCGTTCAGGCTGGTCACAGAGTTTTTAAATACTGACCAGTCCACTGACTCTAAGCAGTCCCGTAGGAGATCATCCGATTCCTCAGACCAACAACGCACGACTTTCTTTGACGGATTCTCCCGCTTCATTTTTTGCTTCTAAGCCGGGAGCAGGAGCACAGCCTTGTGGTCAGGTTTACCAAGGTGTGGGTGGGCGATAGAGCGATCGGCATCTCTGATATTTGTGTAGCAGTGGTCCAGGCTGTTTGGGCCTCTGGTGGAGCAGAGACGTGTTGGTGGTAACTTGGTCGTACGCTCTGGAGCTTGGCCTGATTGAAGTCCCCGGCCATGATGAACAAGGCCTCGGGATGTTTCGTTTCAAGGCTATTTGTGGTGGTGAATATTTTGTCCAGTGCAATTTTCACGTTCGCATGGGGTGGGATGGAAACTGCCGTCAGGATAACGGAGCTGAACTCCCGCGGAAGGTAGTAGGGGCGGCATTTTAGCGTCAGGTATTCTAGGTCCGGGAGCAGAAACTCGCCAGTGTTGCTACATCTCGGCACCAGGAGGTGTTGATTAGGAGGCAGACCCCACCTCCCCGAGCCTTGCCTGAGGCCGCCGTACGGTCCATTGGGTGGATTGAGAAGCCCTCTGGTTGTAGGGCACAGTCTGGTGAAGCAGGAGTGAGCTATGTCTCGGTGAAGCAGAGCACACAGCAGTCCGGTGAAGCAGGAGTGAGCTATGTCTCGGTGAAGCAAAGCACACAGCAGTCCCTTAGGTCTCTTTGAAAAGTGAGTCCAGCTTGTTTTCCAGAGATTGGACATTAGCTGGGAGTGAGCTGGGCAGAGGGGCTTTGGGGCCGCGTGTTTCACTCCCACCTGCAGACCTGCACGTTTCCCACGCTTCCTGGAGTGACGCTTCTTTTCGAGCCTGGGAGACGGTGAGAGGATGCGGTGTTAAGGGAGTAGTTGTGTCCATTGAGGTTATTCGCTCTGGTCGGTGTGTGGATGGAGGATTTGTTGCCCTGCTTGCGGTTCCTGTGTCGGTAGCTGGGTCTGCGCGGTCGAGCGAGCCGGGTCGCAGTCGGGCTGCGGTTTGTCTTCACAGGTCGGTGGGTGTCCAGACCACGCTCCGGCGCGGATGGGGTGAAGGCCGGCAAGTGGATGACGTCTCTGGGATCGCGGTTGCGGATGAGGCGATGGCCGGGTCCGTGTGTTGGGGTCCGCAGGGTCCTTTCCAGATCGCGATCTTTCTTCAGAGGACGGAGGATCTCTAGACCTGCAAGTAAATTTAAAAGAGCGGTATTAGTGATTGTTAGGCTGTGGGAGTAGATTTTTAGGAGTGTGGGGCGGCTGTAGAGGGGGGAGTGGAGGGAGAGCTTGGGGCCTGCAGGGGGTTGCAGCTCTCCGGGTCAGTGGGGTTGGAAGCTGGGGGGAAGGCTGCAGCTGCTGCTGGCCTGGTCGTTGGAGATCAGCAGAGTGGAGGTCCAGGCTTCTAGGGCGTTTTCCTGGTCTCTGGCAGCTGCTGTGGGGGAATCCCCAGGCCGGGGCCTGCAGCTCCGGCAGCTGCTGTGGGGGAATCCCCAGGCCGGGGCCTGCAGCTCCGGCAGCTGCAGTAGGGGAATCCCCAGGCCGGGGCCTGCAGCTCCGGCAGCTGCTGTGGGGGAATCCCCAGGCCGGGGCCTGCAGCTCCGGCAGCTGCTGTGGGGGAATCCCCAGGCCGGGGCCTGCAGCTCCGGCAGCAGCAGTAGGGGAATCCCCAGGCCGGGGCCTGCAGCTCCGGCAGCTGCTGTGGGGGAATCCCCAGGCCGGGGCCTGCTGCTCCGGCAGCTGCTGTAGGGGAATCCCCAGGCCGGGGCCTGCAGCTCCGGCAGCTGCTGTAGGGGAATCCCCAGGCCGGGGCCTGCTGCTCCGGCAGCTGCTGTGGGGGAATCCCCAGGCCGGGGCCTGCAGCTCCGGCAGCCGCTGTGGGAGAATCCCCAGGCCGGGGCCTGCAGCTCCGGCAGCTGCTGTGGGGGAATCCCCAGGCCGGGGCCTGCAGCTCCGGCAGCTGCTGTGGGGGAATCCCCAGGCCGGGGCCTGCAGCTCCGGCAGCAGCAGTAGGGGAATCCCCAGGCCGGGGCCTGCAGCTCCGGCAGCTGCTGTGGGGGAATCCCCAGGCCGGGGCCTGCAGCTCCGGCAGCTGCTGTAGGGGAATCCCCAGGCCGGGGCCTGCAGCTCCGGCAGCTGCTGTAGGGGAATCCCCAGGCCGGGGCCTGCTGCTCCGGCAGCTGCTCACACGTGGTCGGGTGCTCCGAGTCAATTTCAGGTCGTCAGTTTCAGGTTGGTGAAATTGCAGATTGTGGTAAACCACAGTGTTCTGATATTAGAGGTTGTACGGTAGAACCGGCACTACAGGTTCACCTGGGCCCCTGCCTGCTGGCTCCGCCCAGGAGCCAGGTTATAAATATGCGTGGCCTCCAGCTCGCAGCCATTTCGCCAGCTGCTGTGGGAGGCCACACATCTGGGGCGAACTTCTCCGGAAACGGCGCGATGTCCGCCGACCCAAAACGGCACAAATCAGTCGGGCATCGCGCCGCCCCAAAGGTGTGGAATGCTCCGCATCTTTGGGGGCTGAGCCCCAACCTTAAGGGGCTAGGTCGGCGCCGGACGAATTTCCGCCCCGCCAGCTGGCGCGGAAATGACATCTCCGGGCGGCGCATGCGTGGGAGCGTCAGCGGCCGCTGACGGCATCCCCGCGCATGCGCAGTGGAGGGAGTCTCTTCCTCCTCCGCCATGGTGGAGACCGTGGCGGAGGCAGAAGGGAAAGAGTGCCCCCACGGCACAGGCCCGCCCGCGGATCGGTGGGCCCCGATCGCGGGCCAGGCTACCGTGGGGGCACCCCCCGGGGCCAGATCACCCCGCCCCCCCCAGGACCCCGGAGCCCGCCCGCGCCGCCTTGTCCCGCCGGTAAGGTAGGTGGTTTAATCTACGCCGGCGGGACAGGCATTTTAGCGGCGGGACTTTGGCCCATCCGGGCCGGAGAATCGAGTGGGGGGGCCCGCCAACCGGCGCGGCGCGATTCCCGCCCCCGCCGAATATCCGGTGCCGGAGACTTCGGCAACCGGCGGGGGCGGGATTCACGCCAGCCCCCGGCAATTCTCCAACCCGGCGGGGGGTTGGAGAATCTCGCCCAAGATACTAATAAAGCCTCAGTTTGAATTCAACTTCGTCTCCAGTCAAATTGATCGTGCCTCAATTTATTAGTATCAGATTCAGAAGATGGACCTCCGGATTAAACCAGATCGTCTGCAGCTGGATCCACGCGCAAGCGACGCCAGAAAGGACGTCCAGCGCTGGCTTGTTTTGAAGCGTTTATCAACGCAGCTCCGACCCCTGTTCCACAGGCTCAGAAGATTCAAATCTTGTACTCCAGACTCAACTCTAAAATCTTCCCGCTGATCCAGGATGCGCCCAATTACGCTGACGCTATGACTCGACTCAAAAAGAGTTATGAGCAGAAGACGAACACACTCTTCGTCAGACACGCGCTCGCAACGCGTACTCAACTACCTGGTGAGTCAATCGAGGACCTCTGGAGGGCCCTGATCCCACTAGTTCGGGACTGTGACTGCCAGGACGTTACAGCTAAGGAGCACTCAGATCTCCTTATGAGGGACGCTTTTGTAACTGGGATTGGGTCCGATGTTATCAGGCAGCGGCTCCTAGAAGCCGCCACGCGCGGCCTCGCAGAGACTAAAACACTAGCGCTTTCCATGATGGTCGCCCTGCGCAATGTCCAGTCCTACGCCCCCAACCGCGTGGCCCCACAGGCAGCCGCCCCAGTGGGGGTGCTACCCACCCAATACGCCTGCGCTACGCGCCAGCCAGCGATCCCCAGGGGGCCCCGATGCTACTTTTGCGGCCAGCAAAACACCCCCGCCAACGCTGCCCGGCCCGCGCTGCCCTTTGTAAGGCCTGCGGGAAGAAGGGCCACTTTGCTGCGGTGTGCCAGGCCCGCTCAGCGGCAGCGGTCGCCCCCACCGCCCCCGGTCACGGACAATGGGCGCCGCTATCCTCCCCTCCTCCCCAGGCCATGTGCAACCAATGGGTGCCGCCATCTTCTTCCCCGCACAACACGTGCGTTTCATGGGCACCGCCATCTTGCTCCACCCCTGCAACGTGCGTTCCATGGGTGCGGCCATTTTGTAACCCCCAGGACTTCTGGGCGCCGCCATCTTGTCCACCCCGCAGCACACGGAGACCAACGGCGTTTCAGGACCTCAACTCAACGGCCGCCTCACTACCCGACGATCAACCATGACTCGCATCCATGGCAATCGACCAGTCCCGACCCCACACACTGACCAACGCATCCACCAGCGTCGAAGTCAACGGCCATGTGACCTCCTGCCTACTGGACTCCGGGAGCACTGAGAGCTTTGTACACCCAAATACGATAAGGCACTGCTCCCTTAAGGTACACCCTACCAATCAAAGTATCTCCCTGGCCTCCGGATCCCATCGCGTAGCGATCCGGGGGTACTGCACGGTCACGCTCACAGTCCAAGGCGTAGAGTTCCACGGTTTTCGCCTCTACGTCCTCCCTAACCTCTGCGTTGCACTTATCCTCGGCCTGGACTTCCAGTGCAACCTCCAGAGCCTGACCCTTAAATTCGGCGGACCCTTACCACCCCTCACTGTGTGCAGCCTCGCAACCCTAAAGGTCGATCCTCCTTCCCTGTTTGCCAATCTAACTCCAGATTGCAAACCCGTCGCCACCAGGAGCAGACGGTACAGCACCCAGGATAAGGCCTTCATCAGGTCCGAGGTCCAGCGGCTGCTTCGGGAGGGAGTCATCGAGCCCAGCAACAGCCCCTGGAGAGCTCAGGTGGTTGTGGTTAAGTCTGGGGAGAAAAACCAAATGGTCGTGGACTACAGCCAGACCATCAACAGGTACACGCAGCTCGATGCGTACCCCCTCCCACGCATATCTGACATGGTTAACCAGATTGCACAGTATCGGGTCTTCTCAACGGTAGACCTGAAATCCGCTTACCGCCAGCTCCCCATCCGTAAATCGGACCGGCCATACACCGCCTTCGAGGCAGACGGCCGGCTATATCACTTCCTTAGGGTCCCCTTCGGCGTCACCAATGGGGTTTCGGTCTTCCAAAGGGAGATGGACCGAATGGTCGACCGGTACGGTTTGCGGCCCACGTTTCCGTACCTAGACAATGTGACCATCTGCGGCCATGATCAGCAGGACCACGACGCCAACCTCGCTAAATTTCTCCGCACCGCCACTCTCCTCAACCTCACCTACAACAAGGAGAAGTGTGTGTTCCGCACAAACCGCTTAGCCATCCTCGGCTACATTGTCCAGAACGGAGTTCTGGGGCCCGATCCCGACCGCATGCGCCCCCTCATGATGCTTCCCCTCCCCCACTGCCCCAAGGCACTCAAACGCTGCCTGGGGTTCTTCTCGTATTACGCTCAGTGGGTCCCAAACTATGCCGACAAGGCCCGCCCACTCATACAGTCCACTCATTTCCCCCTGACAGCCGAGGCCC
Organism: Scyliorhinus torazame; assembly: GCF_047496885.1. Taxonomy (NCBI): domain Eukaryota; kingdom Metazoa; phylum Chordata; class Chondrichthyes; order Carcharhiniformes; family Scyliorhinidae; genus Scyliorhinus; species Scyliorhinus torazame. The sequence goes on from NC_092712.1 coordinate 3,964,264, forward strand.
AACAGGCTTTCGCCCGGATCACAGCTGATATTGCCAAAGCTGGAATGCACGCTGTAGACGAAACACTTCCTTTCCAAGTAGAAAGCGACGCATCGGACGTCGCCCTTGCTGCCACCCTCAACCAGGCAGGCAGGCCAGTGGCATTCTTTTCCCGCACCCTCCATGCCGCTAAGATTCGGCGCTCATCCGTCGAAAAAGAGGCCCAGACTATCGTTGAAGCTGTGCGGCAATGGAGGCATTACCTGGCCGGCAGGCGATTCACTCTCCTCACTGACCAACGGTCGGTAGCCTTCATGTTCAATAACACACAGCGGGGCAAGATCAAAAATGATAAAATCTTGCAGTGGAGAATCGAGCTCTCCACCTATAATTACGAGATTCTGTATCGCCCCGGTAAACTCAACGAGCCCCCAGACGCCCTATCCCGAGGTACATGTGCCAGCGCACAAGTAGACCGACTGCGGACCCTGCACGACAGCCTTTGTCACCCAGGGGTCACTCGGTTGTCCATTTCATTAAGACACAAAATCTGCCCTACTCCGTCGAGGAAGTAAGGACAATCACCAGGGACTGCCAGGTCTGTGCGGAGTGCAAGCCGCACTTCTACCGGCCGGACCATGCGCGCCTGGTGAAGGCCTCCCGCCCCTTTGAACGCCTCAGCGTGGATTTCAAAGGCTCCCCCCCTCCTCCGACCGACACACGTATTTCCTCAATGTGATCGATGAATACTCCCGGTTTCCCTTCACCATCCCATGCCCCGACATGACGTCTGCCACCGTCATTAAAGCCCTTAATTCTATCTTCACTCTGTTCGGCTTCCCCGCCTACATCCACAGTGACAGGGGATCCTCATTCATGAGTGATGAGCTGCGTCAGTTCCTGCTCAGCAGGAGTATCGCCTCCAGCAGAACGACGAGCTACAACCCCCGGGGCAACGGACAGGTAGAAAGGGAGAATGGGACGGTATGGAGGGCCGTCCAGCTGGCCCTACGGTCCAGAAATCTCCCGACCTCCCGCTGGCAAGAGGTCCTCCCTGATGCACTACATTTCATTCGCTCATTACTCTGCACTGCTACTAACAGTACACCGCATGAACGTCTTTTTGCCTTCCCCAGGAAGTTCACATCCGGGGTATCGCTCCCAACTTGGCTCACAGCTCCGGGAACCGCGCTTCTCAGTAAACATGTGGGGCTCAACAAGGCGGATCCGTTGGTGGAAAGGGTGCACCTGCTCCAAGCAAACCCACAGTACGCCTATGTGGCGTTCCCCGACGGCCGCCAGGATACCGTCTCCCTCAGTGACCTGGCACCAGCAGGCTCTGTAAAGTAATGGGTTAAGAGTTAAGTAATGCATTAAGAGACATTGCAATTTGATGTCTCATTTATGTTAAGTATCCAATGATTGACACTGATATGTCAAGGGGCTTCAGGTGGCCCTTGTGTCAGGTGGTGTGTTGTTAAGAGTTTTGTGCAGAGGCTGTGGAAGTGAAATAAATGGTGTTTGGTGAAAAGGAACAGGACTATTGACTCTTCATATCACAGCAACTAAAACGTCTAACAATGGTAGCAGAGGATGGTTGTTGTGTAAATGTGAAGGTTTGAAAGATACAACTTTTCCTGATCAAACCAAGGAGTGAGTGAGAAAAAAAAAAGAGACATGGCTGGACCGAGGATAAAGATGGCTGGATATGACTATCCCCCCTTATTTTCTGAAAGGGAATCGTACGACCAATGGAGAAGTGCAGTAGTTATGTGGACTAAGGTAACTGCTTTGGGAAAGAGAAAACAAGGTATGGCATTGGCTCTTTCTCTACCATATGGCAGTAAAATCCGAAACAAAGTGCTTTCTGAGCTGGAATTGGAAGAGTTAGACTCAGAAGAAGGTCTGCAGACTCCATTACGTTATATGGATAAGATTTATAAGAAAGATGACTTGTTAAGTGCGTATGAAGCATGGTCGGATTTTGATAAGTTCTGGAAAATGGAGGATATCTCTATGGAAGACTATATAATGGAATTTGGCAGACTATATAAAAGGCTGCAGAAACACAACCTGGAATTTCCACAGTCTGTGTTGGCCTTTAAATTACTTGACTGTGCGAGAGTGAGCAACATGGATAGGCTCCTGGTTTTGACAGGAGTTCAGTTTACTGATAAGGATACCTTATTCGATCAGATGACAAAAGCTTTAAAGAAGTTTCTGGGAAAATTCGATTCCGATGGCTCTGATGACCCAAATAGGTCAGCCTGCAATAAGGCAGAATATGGAAGATACACTAGTAACAGGATGGTGAAATCGTATGGCTACGAACAGGGCCCAAGATATAGAAGGAGATCGAGACAAGGAAATTATGAAGACAGAAATCCAGTTAGAACCTACAATAGGAAGATGAACCCCAGAAATGCACGGGGCATGATAAATCGATGTTTTCGATGTGACTCTCAATACCATTATGTCTTCAACTGTCCAAAACGTTACGATAGAGTGTTTGAAGCGACACATGACACGGAAGAGTCAGAAGAGGAAAAAGATAGTGTTCAGAGAGAAGACATTGTCCTATTGACAAGCAGTTTTACGCCGGTAATGAGGGTGTTGGTTGCGGAATCCTTCAACTGTGCTGTATTGGACAGTGGCTGCACATCTACTGTGTGTGGAATTGACTGGTTAAAATGTTACCTGGACTATTTGAATGCTGAAAATCGTAACAAGGTTAAGGAATTTGAAAGTTCCACAAGTTTCAGGTTTGGGGATGATAATACTCTGAAGTCGCTGAAAAGAGTGGTGATCCTTTGCAATATTACCGGAGTGAATCATTTCATTAGCACGGATGTTGTATCAAGTGAGATACCTTTGCTTCTGAGCAGACCGTCGATGAAGAAAGCACACATGAAACTGGATATGGAACAGGATAAGGCAACAGTTTTTGGAAAGACGGTGGACTTACAATTTACAGAGTCGGGACACTATTGTATTCCATTACTGACAAATAATGTTTCAAGTAGAGTGGTTAAGGATGTGTTAATGACAGTTGAAAATGGGACTTTAGCTGATAAAAAGCTTGTGGTATTAAAACTGCATCGGCAATTTGCACATCCGTCTCCTCGGAGGCTGAAACATTTATTAAAGGATGCAGGGGTAAGGGATGAAGACTATACTAAACTGATAGAACAGGTTAGTGACCGCTGTGAAGTTTGTAGGAAGTACAGAAGGACACCAGCACGACCGATAGTAACCCTACCTTTGGCCAGGGATTTTAACGACATTGTGGCCATGGGCCTTAAGATCTGGGATAAAGCCATTTTTCCGAAAGGACAACTGCCAAAAGTTGGTATAAAGGTGACATACTTGCCTGAAGGGTCTAGTCAATGGAAGGATGCAACTGTTATTAGTAGAGCAGGGAAGGCCACTGGAAAGTATAAACATTGGTTGAATGTACAGCATTCAGGGGAGGGAGTTAAGACAATGGATTGGGAACACAAAGTTCAAAAATGGAGGTCACAGAAACGCAGTGCCAGTTCAGATAGTACATCGGATAGTGAACAGGTCCGCAGGAAAAGGTCGAGAACTATTGACAGGACATCCCACAGCAGAAGGGAAAGATCAAGCAGTAGCAGTACAGAACGAGATACCATGCAGGAGAGGGGACGTAGTTTATCAAGGTCTCGGAACAGGAGTAAGACTACGAATACTAATAGGAGTAGAAGCCCACATGCACATGAGATTTTGGTGGCTTCCAATAAATTATATGAAAAGTTATCAAAGAAGCTAAACAGCAAGAACTGCATAGTTGGAGTGAATTTGGGGTATACACGGAAATACCGGATAGGGGACAATGAGCTCTGTCCCACAGATGGATTTGCACGGAAAAGGTTCTTCCGGATGGAACTTATAAGGCAAAGGCCAGGCTTGTGGCAAGGGGATTTGAAGAAAGCTTAGAAGATCAGGATTTAAGGGTAGATTCACCTACAGCAGGAAAGGTTAATTTTAAAGATCTTCTATTAGCCACAAAGGCATGGGAATGCAAATCTATAGATATGACAGCTGCCTTTTTGCAGGGGCATCAGCTCCAGAGAGACATTTTTCTCCGTCCTCCTAAAGAAGCAGCTAACACAGAAGGGGTACTCTGGCAGTTGAACAAATGTGTATGTGGTTTAAATGTTGCATCTAGAGTCTGGTATTTTTCGGTAAGGTCAGTTTTGTTAAAGTTAGGCTGTTACCAGTTGAAAGTAGATCCGGTAATGTTTTACTGGCACTATAAAGGGAACCTTTCTGGCATCTTTATGATGCATGTGGATGATGTTTTGTGGGGTGGGACTAGTGATTTTGAAGCTTTTGTAATCTCTGGTTTGAGGAAAGAATTCAGGGTTGGAAGTCAGGCTTCCGGTGCGTTTAAATATATTGGACTGTAAATCAAACAGACTAAGTTAGGGGCAAATTTACGTCAGCAATCTTATTTGGAAAGCATCAGCCCAATAGCATTTAGTCGTGGCCAGGTTTTCACAAGAAGATGCAAGGTTTCAAAGATGGAAAAAGAGCAACTGCGAAGTTTAATTGGGCAACTGAACTGGTTAGGTAGACAGACTAGACCGGACGTGAGTTTTGATGTCTTAGAGTTGAGTACAAAAATGAATGATCCCAAAGTGGAAGACATAATAAGAACAAATAAAGCGTTGGCCAAACTAAAAATGCAGGAGTGTGTTTTGAGGTTCCCGGTTTTAGGTGACCTTAGGCACTTGAAACTCATAGTTTATAGTGATGCGTCCTATACAAATCAAGCACAGGAGGTTTTATAATTTTCCTTTGGGGAACAATGGTAAATGTTGTCCTCTTGCGTGGGAAACAAAGAAAATAAGGAAAGTGGTCGAAAGCACTTTGGCTGCTGAGACATTAAGCTTTGTAGAGGCGGTGGATATGGCCTTTTATATATCTCAGATATTGACAGAAATTTAACTTTTGGATATTGTTATTGTTTCTGTGACTTTTTTTTTCTTAATTATTTTTTTCTCCAAGGAAGTAATGGGTTAAGAGTTAAGTAATGCATTAAGAGACATTGCACACCACTAAAGTCGGTGGTGTTGTCGATAGTGTGGAAGGATGTAGCAGGTTACAGAGGGATATAGATAAGCTGCAGAGCTGGGCTGAGAGGTGGCAAATGGAGTTTAATGTAGAGAAGTGTGAGGTGATTCACTTTGGAAGGAATAACAGGAATGCGGAATATTTGGCTAATGGTAAAGTTCTTGAAAGTGTGGATGAGCAGAGGGATCTAGGTGTCCATGTACATAGATCCCTGAAAGTTGCCACCCAGGTTGATAGGGTTGTGAAGAAGGCCTATGGAGTGTTGGCCTTTATTGGTAGAGGGATTGAGTTCCGGAGTCGGGAGGTCATGTTGCAGCTGTACAGAACTCTGGTCCGGCCGCATTTGGAGTATTGCGTACAGTTCTGGTCACCGCATTATAGGAAGGACGTGGAGGCTTTGGAGCGGGTGCAGAGGAGATTTACCAGGATGTTGCCTGGTTTGGAGGGAAAATCTTATGAGGAAAGGCTGACAGACTTGAGGTTGTTTTCGTTGGAGAGAAGAAGGTTAAGAGGAGACTTAATAGAGGCATACAAAATGATCAGGGGGTTGGATAGGGTGGACAGTGAGAGCCTTCTCCCGCGGATGGATATGGCTGGCACGAGGGGACATAACTTTAAACTGAGGGGTAATAGATATAGGACAGAGGTCAGAGGTAGGTTCTTTACGCAAAGAGTAGTGAGGCCGTGGAATGCCCTACCTGCTACAGTAGTGAACTTGCCAACATTGAGGGCATTTAAAAGTTTATTGGATAAACATATGGATGATAATGGCATAGTGTAGGTTAGATGGCTTTTGTTTCGGTGCAACATCGTGGGCCGAAGGGCCTGTACTGCGCTGTATTGTTCTATGTTCTATGTTCTATAATTAGTTGCCTCATTTATGTTACGTATCCAATGATTGACACTGATATGTAAAGGGGCTTCAGGTGGCCCTTGTGTCAGGTGATGTGTTGTAGGAGTTTTGTGCAGAGGCTGTGGAAGTGAAATAAATGGTGTTTGGTGAAAAGGAACAGGATTTTTAACTCTTCATACAACGGTAACTAAAACGTATAACAGGCTCCACCCCCACACCACCCCCGGTGCCACCCTCCTCTCCCCCGCCGCTCCCATCACCCCCCCAGGACCGTCTGTCCTCCCCCTGCCCACGCCCGTCAATGTCGAGGATTTCGGCACGCTCCCGGAGCCAACTTAGACCAGGTCAGCACCAACATCGCCGGCTCCACTTCGCCGATCTCAAAGGACCATCAAGGCACCGGACCAGCTGAACCTCGAACCGGCCCGCCGGATGCCTAGAGACATTTTTTTGCTGCTCTGTAAATATTAAAATTTCAAATTGTATATAGTTATCCACCACCCCCGCCGGACTCAATTTTAACAGGGGGTGAATGTGGTAAACCACTGTGTTCTGATATTAGAGGTTGTACGGTAGAACCTGCACTACAGGTTCACCTGTGGCCCCTGCCTGCTGGCTCCGCCCAGGAGGCAGGGTATAAATATGCGTGGCCTCCAGCTCGCAGCCATTTCGCCAGATGCTGTGGGAGGCCACACATCTGATACTAATAAAGCCTCAGTTTGGATTCAACTTCGTCTCCAGTTAAATTGATCGTGCCTCGCGGATAGCGATGAGGACTGTCAGAGGATACAGCAGGATTTAGATCGTTTGGAGACTTGGGCGGAGAGATGGCAGATGGAGTTTAATCCGGACAAATGTGAGGTAATGCATTTTGGAAGGTCTAATACTGGTAGGGAATATACAGTGAATGGTAGAACCCTCAAGAGTATTGAAAGTCAAAGAGATCTAGGAGTACAGGTCCACAGGTCACTGAAAGGGGCAACACAGGTGGAGAAGGTAGTCAAGAAGGCATACGGCATGCTTGCCTTCATTGGCCGGGGCATTGAGTATATGAATTGGCAAGTCATGTTGCAGCTGTATAGAATCTTAGTTAGGCCACACTTGGAGTATAGTGTTCAATTCTGGTCGCCACACTACCAGAAGGATGTGGAGGCTTTGGAGAGTGCAGAAGAGGTTTATAGAATTTACAGTGCAGAAGGAGGCCATTCGGCCTATTGAATCTGCACCAATCCTTGGAAAGAGCACCCCACTTCAGCCCATGTCTCCATCCTATCCCCGTTACCCCACCTAACCTCTTTGGTCACTAAGTGTAATTTATCACGGCCAATCCACCCAACCTGCACATCTTTGGGTTGTGGGGGCGAAACCCACGCAAACACGGGGAGAATGTGCAAACTGCACACGGACAGTGACCCAGGGCCAGGATCGAGCCAGACCCCGTGTCTGCGTGGGTCTCACCCCCACAACCCAAAGATGTGCAGGGTAGGTGGATTGGCCGCGCTAAATTGTCCCTTAATTGGAAAAATGAATTGGATGCTCTAAATCCAGAAAAGAAAGCAGTGGATTGAGAGCTGCGTTGTTTTTTCTTGTTTGAGTGGGAATAAAGATTGCAGTTAAGGGTTATCGTGTCACTGCATTGATCAACATTGTTTCGGGGAAATTGTAAACTATTTAATGGTGTGACATTAAAGATATTTTAATACTGTGTTCGCAATAAATTTGTTTTAATATATCATATCCCTATTTCTTTGTGCAATCACTCCCGGAGCAAGGAATCCTTTCCTCACAGTCTGACAGAATTAAACTGAAATACTGGGGTTTGTGTCCAGTATCCGAACCACTGCTGGGGGCTGGTCCGGGATCGTAACACACCCTCCCGTGTTGAAGCAGGATACTTTCACATATTTGTTTAGATACCTGGGTGGTGCTCATGTAGGTTTCTTTTCTCCTGTTACAAAAATCATTCTTTCCTGATGAGGGAAGGAGCGATGATGCGCTGATGTATTGATTTGCTGACCGGATGCACCCTCTGCCAGGTGATTCTGCTGCAACTTTCAATCTGCACTTGCTGACACCACCCAAAAAGCATTGAGCTCGAGGGCTCCTTGTAGACTCAGTCATGTTTCCCATTTGAGGCATGCAATTGGCAATGAAGAAACAGCTAAAAGGGTGTAGGGGAATTAGCTCCCACTAATTAATTAGAAGATTCTGTTGTGCAACGCAAAGCCCAAAGGAGCACGAGGTCAGTGCCCACGAGATCGTCTCAAGGTAAAGCTTTTTGGCAAACGTACAACCACACGCATTCAATCCTCAGGAAATAACAGCTTTACCGCCTGTATCCTTCTGTACCCCGTCTGTTCATGTGCCTATCCAGATAAGTCTGAAAGGTCGCTAACATGTCTGCCTCGCCCACCTCACTGGGCCGTGCATTCCAGGCCACCACCACCCTCTGTGTAAAAAACTTCCCCGCACATCCCCACTGAACCCTTTCCCCCCTCACCCCTGTAATCGTCATTTCCGCCCTGGGAAAAAGTCTCCAACTGTTCACCCTATCTAGACCCCTCAACTTTATAAACTTCTATCAGGTCGCCCCTCAGCCTCCGTCTCTCTCGGGAGAACAATCCCAGTTTATTCAATCTCTCCTCATAGCTAATGCCCTCCATACCAGGCAACATTCTGGTAAATCTCTTCTGCACCCTCTCTAAAGCCTCCACATCCTTCTGGTAGTGTGGCGACCAGAATTGGACACAGTAACAATGCAAAGAAATAACTGTTTTTTTATTTTGCAACCAACAAATTGGGGAGCAATAGATTATCTGTGCCTTTCAGGGTCATTGCTCTATTATCATCTCCGAACTGTTGTTCCAAAGCACTGCCTTGAAACGGAAACAGGATATATTGTATATTTGTAGATCGGCACAGGCAAGGCTGGCTGAAGAAGCCGTGGCCAGCAGTGTTAAAATGCTGTTCGGTGGCACATGCTGCATCGCTCGGAACTGGAGAAACCAGCATTCCTGTCCTGAGACTGAGCTGCTGTGGGGACAGGGAAATGCATCCATTCGCACAACCAGGTAATGCAAGAGCAGATTGGCAGAACCCCTGGAGGGTGCAATGGTGAATGGTATCCTCAGTAATTGCAATGGAATTAAAACAAAACATGTGATCGACGTCATCAGGAAATGCATTTGTTTTCTTTGAGATGACACCTTCCCAATAAAACAGCAATACGTCACATAAATACCGAGTATGAAAGGGACAGCACGGTGGTACAGGGGATTAGCCCTGCAGCCTCAGGGCGCCGAGGTCCCAGGTTCGATTCTGGATCACTGTCCGTGTGGAGTTTGCACATTCTCCCCGTGTCTGCGTGGGTTTCGCCCCCACAACCCAAAAGATGTATAGGATAAGTGGATTGGCCGCGCTAAATTGCCCCTTAATTGGACAAAAAATAAATAAATAAAATAATTGGCTGCTCCAAATTTTAAAAAAAATCTGGGTCAATGTTTGCGTTCAAACAAAGACCTAACTCCACAAATATCCCATCCTCAGTGATGGAGGAACCCAGCACATCAGTGCAAAAGACAAGGCTGAGGCATTCGCAACAACCTTCAGCCCGATGTGCCGAGTGGATGATCCGTCTCGGTCTCCTCCGGAGGTCCCCAGCATCACAGACGTCAGTCTTCAGCCAATGATTCACTCCACGTGATATCAAGAAACGGCTGAAGGCACTGGGTACGGCAAAGGCTGTGGGCCCTGACAATATCCCGGCAATAGTACTGAAGACTTGTGCTCCAGAACTTGCCGCACCCCTAGCCAAGCTGTTCCAGTACAGTTACAACACTGGCATCTACCCGGCAATGTGGAAAATTACCCAGGTGTGTCCTGTACACAAGAAACAGGGCAAATCCAACCCAGCCAATTACCCCCCTATCAGTCTACTCTCCATCATCAGCAAAGTGATGGAAGGAGTCATCAACAGTGCTAGCAAGTGGCACTTACTCAGCAATAACCTGCTCACGGATGCTCAGTTTGGGTCCCGCCAGGGTCACTCAGCTCCTGACCTCATTACAGCCTTGGTTCAAACATGGACAAAAGAGCTGAATGCCAGAGGTGAGGTGAGAGTGACTGCCCTCGACATCAAGGCAGCATTTGACCGAGTGTGGCATCAAGGAGCCCGAGCTAAACTGGAGTCAATGGGAATCAGGGGGAAAACTCTCCGCTGGTTGGAGTCATACCCGGCACAAAGGAAGATGGTTGTGATGGTTGGAGGTCAATCATCTCAGCTCCAGGACATCACTGCAGGAGTTCCTCAGGGTCGTGTCCTCGGCCCCAACCATCTTCAGCTGCTTCATCAATGACCTTCCTTCCATCATAAGGTCAGAAGTGGGGATGTTTCCGGATGACTTCACAATGTTCAGCACCATTCGCGACTCCTCAGATAATGAAGCAGTCCCTGTCCAAATGCAGCAAGACCTGGACAATACCCAGGCTCGGGGCTGACAAGATGCAGGTTACATTTGTGCCACACAAGTGCCAGGCAATGACCATCTCCTACAAGAGAGGATCGAACCATCGCCCCTTGACATTCAATGGCATTACCATCGCTGAATCCCCACAATCAACATCCTGTCGGTTACTCCTGACCAGAAACTAGCTCTTGGAGTCATAGCATTTATATGGCAAGTCAGAAGTTTGGAATCCTACGGTGAGTAACTCACCCCCTGACTCCCAAAGCCTGCCCACCATCTACACGGCACAAGTCAGGAGTGTGATGGAATACTCTCCACTTGCCTGGATGAGCAGCTCCAACAACACTCAAGAAACCCGACACCATCCAGGACAAAGCAGCCCCGCTTGATTGCTCCCCTTCCACAAACATTCACTCCCTCCCCCACCGACGCACAGTGACAGCCGTGTGTACCATCTACAAGATGCACTGCAGGAACTCACCAAGGATCCTCAGACAGCACCTTCCAAACCCATGACCACTCCCATCTCGAAGGACAAGAGCAGCAGATACCTGGGAACCCCACCACCTGGAGGCTCCCCTCCAAGTCACTCACAACCCTGACTGGGAAATATATCGCCGTTCCTTCACTGTCGCTGGGACAACATCCTGGAATTCCCTCCCTAACAGCACAGTGGGTGTACCTACACATCAGGTCTGCAGCGATTCAAGACGGCAACTCACCCCCATCTTCTTCATTTAAAAATATTTTTATTGGCATTTTAAAAATTATATACATTGCTGTTTGTTTTCATTAATTGTCCAGTCACAAAGGTTCCTTCTTAGGTTTCCCAGCATCTTCTGAAGGGCAATTAGGGACGGGCAATAAGTCTGGCCTAACCTGCAACGCCCACTTCCCGTAAGTGAATAAAAAATCAATTATTTTCTTCAGATATACACAAAACCTTCTCCTTTCTAAGAAGTTATCTGCCTTTTTACACATTATCAACTGTCACATTATAATTATACTCATTATTCAATATTCAAGGCACTTCCGGTGACAGTGGGCGGGAGGCAGCCGCACACTGGAGGGATTTCGGAGTTTTAACGCCCGGTCCAGGGGGCAACGGAGGCTGAAAAGGCTGTAAGAAGGCACAGGGAGATAACGGCTGTGAAAAAGGGGGTTAATGAAAGTCCGCCGGTGAGTGGAAAATTAGCGCAGGGACTGTAAGGAAAGCGGAGGCTGGGGCACCAGGGGAGGCCACATCGCTCACAACAGAAGAAATGACCAAAGTGGTGGCTGTGGAACTTGAGAAACAGTTCACAAAGCACGTGGAAGCGATGGAGAAGGAGATGGGGGCGGTATGGAAAGTGCTGGTGGAGGAGGCGATTGCCCCGGTGAGGGCGGCGGTATCAGGCGCAGCGGCGGAGGTGCGGGAGCAAGGTGAGGCACTGAAGGAAGTGGGAGAGGCATTATCGCAGCACAGTGATCAACTCACCTCGATGGGGAAGGAGTTCCGGAAGGTGACAGAGACCAACAAGGGTCGGCGAGCCAAAATGGAAGACCTGGGAAACAGAGCCAGGCGGCAGAATCTGAGGATTGTGGGGCTGCCCGAAGGGGTGGAAGGCCCGAGGCGACGGAGTATTTTGCCACGATGTTGGCGAAGCTATTGGGGGAGGGGGACGATCCCTCCCGATACGAACTGGATCGGGCTCGTCGGTCGTGGAGGCCTGTACCAAAGGCGAGTGAGCCGCCAAGAGTAGTGACTCTGTTTCTGTAGGTACAGCGTGAAGGAGAAGGTCCTGTTCTGGGCCAAGCAGAAGCGGGTGGTGCAGTGGGCTGGAGCTGGTATACGCAGATTTGTTCTCACTGGAACGAAGGAGGTTGAGGGGAGACCTGATAGAGGTATACAAAATTATGAGGGGCATAGACAGAGTGGATAGTCAGAGGCTTTTTCCCAGGGTAGAGGGGTCAATTACTAGGGGGCATAGGTTTAAGGTGAGAGGGGCAAGGTTTAGAGTAGATGTACGAGGCAAGTTTTTTACGCAGAGGGTAGTGGGTGCCTGGAACTCGCTACCGGAGGAGGTGGTGGAAGCAGGGACGATAGGGACATTTAAGGGGCATCTTGACAAATATATGAATAGGATGGGAATAGAAGGATACGGACCCAGGAAGTGTAGAAGATTGTAGTTTAGTCGGGCAGCATGGTCGGCACGGGCTTGGAGGGCCGAAGGGCCTGTTCCTGTGCTGTACATTTCTTTGTTCTTTGTTCTATCCCAGGACTTTACGGTGGAGCTGGCGAGGAGGTGGGCTTCATTCAGCCAGGTGAAGAAGGCGCTGTACATTAGCAAGGTGCAGTGCTGTGGTGAACCACTGTATTATGGGATGTAAGGCAGGACCTGCACTACAGGTTCGCCGGTAGCCCTTGCCGGCTGGCTCCGCCCACTAAGATCTGTATAAATATGCGTGACCTCCAGCGCCCTGCCATTTCGCCAGCTGCAGCAGGAGGCCACGCATCTGACTGTAATAAAGCCACAGTGTAGCGCACAAAGACTCCGAGAGACGAATAGAGTGAAGTCGATGAGGCTTTATTAAGCGTGACTGTTTCCCCGCAGTTCAGTAGTAGACTGCCTGCGGGGGAGGACTCCAGGTACTTATACTCCGCCTTCAGGGCGGAGCTCGAGGCCAACGTCCAACCAGGACCCGGGATCTGTCAGCCAATGACATCACGGCTTCACAGTCCCACATGACCCCTAATGCATACTACCACATTCACCCCTTGTTAAAAATGAACCCGGCGGGGTGATGCTTCGCATGGTGGTAAGGGTTTACAAGGCTGGTCCTGGGAGGAAAGCTTTTGCATGTTATTACAGTATGTACAGGGTTTTTTTTTTGTTTCAAACTATTTACAGTAATCGTCAGGAAAAGACAAAATATTCTCGTTAAAAGTCCACATTATACTGTTAGATCGACGCCACGAGTCGGTCGGGCGGTCTGGTCGTCCGTGTCGATCGCCTCGGCCCCAGTGGTGGTGGTGCTTGTTCTGGTGTTGTCGTCTCCGGGAGCCGTACGGTTTCAGCTTGGGCTTCATTCCTGGTCGGGCCTGGGAGGAGGACCGATCCTCCTGGGAAGGGGGCGGTCGCGGGGTGCGGCGGTGACAGGAAGGGGGGGGTTGGGTGATTGGTGTCGGGGGGTGTGTGTGTTGCCGGTGGGCGCCAGATCCCGCAGGGAGACCGTGTCCTGTCGGCCGTCGGGGTACTCCACGTAGGCGTACTGCGGGTTCGCGTGGAGGAGGTGAACCCTTTCGACCAACGGGTCCGACTTGTGCGCCCGCACATGTTTTCGGAGCAAGATGGGTCCTGGGGCCGCCAGCCAGGTCGGCAGCGACGTTCCAGAGGAGGACTTCCTGGGGAAGAAAGGAGGCGCTCATGAGGCGTTTGGTTAGTGGTGGTACACAGTAGTGACCGGATGGAGTGGAGGGCGTCCGGGAGAACCTCCTGCCACCGTGAAACTGGGAGGTCCCTGGACCGTAGGGCCAGTAGGACGGTCTTCCAGACCGTGCCGTTCTCCCTCTCTACTTGCCCGTTCCCCCGGGGGTTGTAGCTGGTCGTCCTGCTCGAGGCTATACCGTTGCTGAGCAGGAACTGGCGCAGCTCGTCACTCATGAAGGAGGACCCCCTGTCGCTGTGGACGTATGCGGGGCAACCGAACAGTGTGAATATGGTGTTCAGGGCTTTAATGACTGTGGCCGCGGTCATGTCAGAGCAGGGGATGGCGAATGGGAAGCGGGAGTACTCGTCCACCACATTAAGGAAGTATATGTTGCGGTCGGTGGAGGGGAGGGGTCCTTTGAAATCCAGACTAAGGCGTTCAAAGGGGCGGGAAGCCTTAATCATGTGCGCTCCATCTGGCCTGAAAAAATGCGGCTTGCATTCTGCGCAGATGTGGCAGTTCCTTGTGATTGTACGGACCTCCTCTAAAGAGTATGGGAGGTTGCGGGACTTAACAAAGTGGTAGAACCGAGTGACCCCCGGGTGGCAGAGGTCCTCGTGGAGGGTTTGGAGGCGGTTAATTTGTGCGTTGGCACATGTGCCGCGGGATAGGGCATCGGACGGCTCGTTCAGCTTTCCGGGACGATACAAGATCTCGTAGTTGAAGGTGGAGAGCTCGATCCTCCACCTTAAGATCTTGCCGTTTTTGATTTTGCCCCGCTGTGCATTATCGAACATGAAGGCTACCGACCGTTGGTCCGTGAGGAGAGTGAATCTCCTGCCGGCCAGGTAATGCCTCCAATGTCGCACAGCTTCCACTATGGCTTGGGCTTCCTTTTCCACTGAGGAGTGGCGGATTTCTGAAGCGTGGAGGGTTCGGGAGAAAAAGGCTTCTGCCCGCTTGGTTGAGGGTGGCCGCTAGAGCTATGTCGGAGGCGTCGCTCTCGACCTGGAAGGGGAGGGACTCGTCGATGGCGCGCATCGTGGCCTTTGCGATATCCGCTTTGATGCGGCTGAAGGCCTGGCAAGCCTCTGTCGACAGAGGGAAGGTCGTGGTCTGTATTAGGGGGCGGGCCTTGTCTGCGTACTGGGGGACCCACTGGGCGTAGTATGAAAAGAACCCCAGGCAGCGTTTCAGGGCTTTTGGGCAGTGCGGGAGGGGAAATTCCATGAGTGCGCGCATACGTTCGGGGTCGGGGCCTATTATCCCATTGCGCACTACGTAGCCCAGGATGGCTAGCCGGTTTGTGCTAAAGACGCACTTGTCCTCGTTGTACGTGAGGTTCAAGGCTTTAGCGGTCTGGAGGAATTTTTGGAGGTTGGCGTCGTGGTCCTGCTGATCGTGGCCGCAGATGGTTACATTGTCGAGATACGGGAACGTGGCCCGTAACCCGTGTTGATCAACCATTCGGTCCATCTCTCGTTGGAAGACCGAGACCCCGTTTGTGACGCCAAATGGGACCCTTAGGAAATGGTATAATCGCCCGTCTGCCTCGAAGGCTGTGTACTTGCGGTCACTTGGGCGGATGGGGAGCTGATGGTAGGCGGACTTGAGGTTCACGGTGGAGAAGACCTTATATTGGGCAATCCGATTGACCATGTCGGATATGCGGGGGAGAGGGTACGCATCTAGTTGTGTGTACCTGTTGATGGTCTGGCTATAGTCTATGACCATCCTTTGCTTCTCCCCTGTCTTTACTACTACCACCTGTGCTCTCCAGGGACTGTTGCTGGCCTGGATTATGCCCTCCTTTAGTAGCCGCTGGACTTCGGACCAAATGAAGGTCTGGTCCTGGGCGCTGTACCGTCTGCTCCTAGTGGCGACGGGTTTGCAATCCGGGGTGAGGTTCGCAAACAAGGATGGGGGTTGCACCTTGAGGGTTGCGAGGCCGCAGATAGTGAGTGGGGGTATTGGGCCGCCGAATTTGAAGGTTAGGCTCTGTAGATTGCACTGGAAATCTAATCCCAGTAATGTGGGGGCGCAGAGTTGGGGAAGGACGTAGAGCCTGTAGTTTTTGAACTCCCTCCCCTGCACCGTTAGGGTAACTATGCAGAAGCCTTTGATCTGTACGGAGTGGGATCCTGCAGCTAGGGAAATCTTTTGTGCGCTGGGACGGATGGTCAAAGAACAGCGTCTTACCGTGTTGGGGTGGATAAAGCTCTCCGTGCTCCCGGAGTCGACTAGGCATGGTGTCTCGTGCCCGTTTATCAGCACCGTTGTCGTCGTCGTCTGGAGTGTCCGGGGCCGTGCTTGGTCCAGCGTCATTGAAGCCAGCCGTGGTCGTAATGGTTGAGCGTCTTCTTCGAACCCCGTGGAGCCGTCGACACTGGGGTCCGTTGTTGCCGTCCAAGATGGCGTCGGGGGTGAACAAGATGGCTGCCCCCATGCATCGCACATGGCTGGGGGGTCACAAGATGGCGGCGGGGGTGGACAAAATGGCCGCCCCCATGCGTCGCACAGGTCTGGGGTGGTCCAAGATGGCGGCGCCCTTCCTCCCCTCGTGGTGGCCGGGACCCAAAATGGCGGCGCCTGCGGGTCGCACATGGGGCGCTGGGGGGGTTGGGGAGCGTTGGGAACACGCAGGACTCCCTCTTCTCTGGGGACAGCGGTGGCCGGGACCCAAAGTGGTAGCGCCGGCGTGTCATACATGGGGCGCGGGGGGGGGGGGGCGTTGGGGAGCGTAAACGGCGTGCAGGGCTCCCTGTTCTCCGGGGAGAGCGGTGGTCGGGACCCAGAGTGGTTGCGCCTGCGGGTCGTACATGGGGCGTTGGGGGGGTTGGGGAGCGTAAACGGCGTGCAGGGCTCCCTGGTCTCCCGGGACAGCGGCGACCTCGCGGTACCGGCACACAACCGCGAAATGGCCCTTTTCCCCGCAGCTCTTACAGATTGCTGCGCGGGCCGGGCAGCGCTACCGGGGGTGTTTCGCCTGGCCGCAGAAATAGTAGCGGGCTCCCCCGGTGCGACTTGGCGTTTGGACCGCGCAAGCCTGTGGGGTGTCCGGGGGGGGGGGGGGGTGGGTTTGTCGCGACGGGTGCGTACGGAGCCCAATGGGCTGCCGCGCGGTCGGGGCTGTAGGCGCGGGTATTACGCGCGGCCACGTCTAGGGAGGCTGCTAGGGCCCGTGCCTCTGAGAGTCCTAGCGACTCTTTTTCTAGAAGTCTTTGGCGGATTTGGGAGGAGTTCATACCTGCCACAAAAGCGTCGCGCATTAACATGTCCGTGTGTTCATTTGCGTTCACCGGCGGGCAGCTGCAGGCCCGTCCCAAAATCAGCAGCGCGCCGTAGAATTCATCTATCGATTCTCCGGGACTTTGCCGTCTCGTTGCGAGTTGGTAGCGTGCGTAGATCTGGTTCACTGGGCGAACATAGAGACTTTTTAGTGCTGCGAACGCCGTCTGGAAATCCTCTGCGTCTTCGATGAGAGGGAAAATCTCCGGGCTTACCCTCGAGTGCAGGACCTGTAGTTTCTGGTCTTCTGTGACCCGGCCGGTGGCCGTTCTGAGGTAGGCCTCGAAACAAGTCTGCCAGTGCTTGAAAGCTGCTGCTGCGTTCACTGCGTGGGGGCTGATCCTCAGGCATTCCGGGATGATCCTGAGCTCCATAGTCATTTAGGCACGCTTAATAAATTGTAGCGCACAAAGACTCCGTGAGACGAATAGAGTGAAGTCGATGAGGCTTTATTAAGCGTGACTGTTCCCCCGCAGTTCAGTAGTAGACTACCTGCGGGGGAGGACTCCAGGTACTTATACTCCGCCTTCAGGGCGGAGCTAGAGGTCAACGTCCAACCAGGACCCGGGATCTGTCAGCCAATGACATCACGGCTTCACAGTCCCACATGACCCCTAATGCATACTACCACGCACAGTTGTACCCAGCTTTAGTCTTTGTGAAATTGATCGTGCATCAATTTATTACAGTCAGATTTTCCACAGAATGGATATCAGAATGAAACCCGATCGCCTGCAGCTGGATCTGCACTCGCCCGATACCAGGAAAGACTTTACTCACTGGCTGGCATGTTTCGAGGCTCACATCAACGCGGCGGACCCCGCGGCAACGGAGGCTCAGAAGATAAACGTCCTGTACTCCAGACTGAGCTCCAGCGTGTTCCCGTTGATCCAAGACGCCACGAATTACACAAAAGCAATGGAATTCCTTAAGGAACACTACGCGCAGAAGGCGAACACGCTCTTCGCCAGGCATGTACTCGCCACCCGCTCGCAACTACCTGGTGAGTCCATCGAAGACTCTGGCGGGCCCTAATTCCACTCGTCCGGGACTGTGACTGTCAGGCCGTCACGGCCGCCGAACACACGAATCTCCTCATGCGCGATGCCTTTGTGACGGGGATTGCGTCAGACCGCATCCGAGAACGATTACTGGAAGGCGCCACGCTCGAACTGGCGGAGACGAAAACCTTGGCGCTCTCCATGACGGTCGCATCCCGTAACGTACAATCGTCCCCTCCTGCCGCGCTGCCCACCCTTCCTGCCCCTCCTGAGCCCCGCCGACGACCTCCTCAGCCGGGGCCCTGCCTTCCCAATACGCCTGCGCCGCACGCTGATCCGCGCACCCCGGGGGTCCCCGCTGCTACTTCTGTGGTCAGCAGAAGCACCCCCGCCAACACTGCCCGGCCCGCACTGCAGTTTGTAAAGCCTGCAGTAAAAAGGGCCACTTCGCGGCGGTGTGCCAGGCCCGCGCAGTCGCTGCGATCGGGCCCGCTATCGCCCCCGCTATCGCCCCGCTATCGCACCCACCCCCACGCCAAACGCCAAATGGGAGCCGCCATCTTCTCCTCCCGGGTCCATGTGCGACCAATGGGCGCCGCCAACTTGTCCCGACCCCGCAATGTGCGCACCATGGAAGCCGCCAACTTGTCCCGACCCCGCAATGTGCGCACCATGGGCGCCGCCATCTTGTCCCGACCCCGCAATGTGCGACCAATGGGAGCCTCCATCTTGTCCCGACCCCGCAATGCGCATCATGGAAGCCGCCATCTTGTCCCGACCCCGCAATGTGCGCACCATGGGCGCCGCCATCTTGTCCCGACCCCGCAATGTGCGCACCATGAGTGCCGCCAACCTGTTCCCCACAGGGTCTCCGGACATCCCGAGATCGGAACTGCACACGCTCGCCACCCGAAGCATCCGATGGCTACCCGCAGCTCGCTTCGATGATGCTGGACCAATTTCGCCCGCACAAACTGGCCACCGCGTCGACGACGGTTACAATCAACGGCCACAGCTTCCGGGTGCGGCGATGACCAGCTAAGTCGCACGTTTCGGCAGCTCCCGGTGGAACGGACTTTTGGGCTCTTAATAGGAGCCCCAACGGCAATTTTAACGGCTAAAAACACTCTGCGGTAAACCAGAAGGGAATCCCCCCCGGACACGGATGGACAAAGGAGAGGAAAGTGGCCGGATTGCGGTGGATCCTCTAGAGCAGCGGCAAGGAAGGCAAGCACAAAGCAAGATGGCGTCGGTGGTGGCCGTTTGGTATGGGGCCCTGACCAACAAGGAGATGAAGAAGGAGCTGTTGGCCCCGATATTACAGGCGATTGAAGGGCAAAAGGATGAGCAAAAGACCCAGGAACAGGAGCTTCGGGTCGTGAAGGCAAAGGCTGCTGAGAATGAGGACGAAATACAGGGCCTGGTGGTGAAAACGGAGATCCACGAGGCACAACACAAAATGGAGTGTGGAAAGGCTGGAGGTGCTGGAGAATAATGCGAGGAGGAAGAATTTAAGGATTCTTGGTCTTCCCGAAGGTGCAGAAGGGGCGGACGTCGGAGCATATGTGAGCACGATGCTTCACTCGTTAATGGGATCGGAGGCCCCGACGGGCCCGTTGGAGGTGGAGGGAGATTATCGAGTTATGGCGCGAAGACCGAGGGCTGGAGAAATTCCTCGAGCCATAGTGGTGAGATTTCTCCGATATAAGGACAGAGAGATGGTCCTCAGATGGGCAAAGAAAACCCGGAGCAGTAGGTGGGAGAACGCGGTGATCCGCGTATATCAAGATTGGAGTGCGGAGGTGGCGAGAAGGAGGGCAAGCTTTAATCGGGCCAAGGCGGTGCTGCACAAAAGGAAGGTTAAATTTGGAATGCTGCAGCCGGCAAGACTGTGGGTCACACATCAAGGGAAACACCACTACTTTGAAACGGCAGAAGAGGCGTGGACATTTATTGTCGAGGAGAAACTGGAATAAGCGGGCTAGAAAAAGAACGTTTGGGACAAAGTGGTGGGGTGATTACGTGGGGTGAAGGGGGGGGAAAGGGGGAAGAGATGATGTCCCAAGTTGTTAATCCTGTGACCCTGTAACTTTTCTCTCTTCCCCGTGTCGTGGGGGAGGGGGGGAGGGAGGATGAGGAGCTGGGGGTGCCGGCCATTGGGGGCGGGGCCAAATGGGAAACGCGGGCTTTGTTGCCGCGCTATGGTAATCATGGCGGGAACAGGGTAGCAGGAAGGAGGGGGCCTCGCACAGTGGGGGCCGAGGTCACGGGGGGAAGCCGAGGTCGGCCAGAGTTTGCTGACTTCTGGGAGCAACATGGGGGGTGCAATTACGCTAGTGAGGGATCTAGCGGGGGGGGGGGGGGGTGGGGGGGGAGTTAACTGGGTTGCTGCTGCTGGGGAGAAGGGGGAGCTGGTATGGGGTGGGGTGGGGTGGTCAGGGCGGGAGGGCGCCGTTGGGGGGAGATACGGCTACGTGGGAACCGGGTGAGGAGCTGGATTGAAAAAGGAGATGGCTAGTCGACAAGGGGGGGGGGGGTAAAGAGCCCCCCAACCCGGCTGATCACGTGGAATGTGAGAGGGCTGAACGGGCCGATTAAGAGGGCACGGGTACTCGCACACCTAAAGAAACTTAAGGCAGATGTGGTTATGCTACAGGAGACGCATCTGAAACTGATAGACCAGGTCAGACTACGCAAAGGATGGGTGGGGCAGGTGTTCCATTCGGGGCCAGACGCAAAAAACAGGGGGGTGGCTATGCTAGTGGGGAAGCGGGTAATGTTTGAGGCAAAGACCATAGTGGCGGATAGTGGGGGCAGATACGTGATGGTGAGTGGCAAATTACAGGGGGAGGCGGTGGTTTTAGTGAACGTATATGCCCCGAACTGGGATGATGCCAACTTTATGAGGCGTATGTTGGGACATATCCCGGACCTAGAGACGGGAAAGTTGGTAATGGGTGGAGACTTCAATACGGTGCTGGACCCAGGGCTGGACAGATCGAGGTCCAGGACCGGAAGGAGGCCGGCTGCAGCTAGGGTGCTCAAGGACTTTATGGAGCAGATGGGAGGAGTAGACCCCTGGAGATTTAGTAGACCTAGGAGTAAGGAGTTTTCGTTTTTCTCCTATGTCCACAAAGTTTATTCACGGATAGACTTTTTTGTTTTGGGAAGGGCACTGATCCCGAAGGTGACGGGGACGGAGTACACGGCTATAGCTATTTCGGATCATGCTCCACATTGGGTGGACCTGGAGATAGGGGAGGAAAAAGAACAGCGTCCACCCTGGAGAATGGACATGGGATTATTGGCAGATGAGGGGGTATGTTTAAGGGTGAGGGGGTGTATTGAAAGGTACTTGGAACTCAATGACAATGGGGAGGTTCAGGTGGGAGTGGTCTGGGAGGCGTTGAAGGCAGTGGTTAGAGGGGAGCTGATATCTATCAGGGCACATAAAGGAAAGCAGGAGGGTAGGGAAAGGGAGCGGTTGTTGAAAGAACTTTTGAGGGTGGGCAGACAGTATGCGGAAGCACCGGAGGAGGGACTGTACAGGGAAAGGCAAAGGCTACATGTAGAATTTGACTTGCTGACCACAGGCACTGCAGAGGCACAATGGAGGAAGGCGCAGGGTGTACAGTATGAATACAGGGAGAAGGCGAGCAGGTTGCTGGCCCACCAACTGAGGAAGAGGGGAGCAGCGAGGGAGATAGGGGGGGTGAGAGATGAGGAGGGAGAGATGGAGCGGGGAGCGGAGAGAGTGAATGGAGTGTTCAAGGCATTTTATGAAAGATTATATGAAGCTCAGCCCCCGGAAGGGAAGGAGAGAATGATGTGCTTTCTGGATCAGCTGGAATTTCCTAAGGCGGAGGAGCAGGAGAGTGTGGGGCTGGGAGCACAGATTGAAACGGAGGAAGTAGTGAAAGGGATTGGGAGCATGCAGGCGGGGAAGGCTCCGGGACCGGATGGATTCCCAGTTGAATTTTACAGGAAATATGTGGACTTGCTCACCCCACTACTGATGAGAACCTTTAATGAGGCGAGGGAAAGGGGGCAGCTGCCCCCGACTATGTCAGAGGCAACGATATCGCTCCTTCTAAAGAAGGAAAAAGACCCGCTGCAATGCGGGTCCTATAGGCCTATTTCCCTCCTGAATGTGGATGCTAAGATTCTGGCCAAGGTAATGGCGACGAGGATAGAGGATTGTGTCCCGGGGGTGGTTCATGAGGACCAAACTGGGTTTGTGAAGGGGAGACAGCTGAACACAAATATACGGACGCTGCTAGGGGTAATGATGATGCCCCCGCCAGAGGGGGAAGCGGAGATAGTGGTGGCGATGGATGCCGAGAAAGCATTTGATAGATATTTGTGGGAGGTGCTGAGGAGATTTGGCTTTGGAGATGGGTATATCTGATGGGTACAGTTGCTGTATAGGGCCCCGATGGCGAGCGTGGTCACGAATGGACGGGGGTCTGATTATTTTCGGCTCCATAGAGGGACGAGTCAGGGATGTCCTCTGTCCCCGTTACTGTTTGCACTGGCGATTGAGCCCCTGGCAATAGCACTGAGGGGTTCCAGGAAGTGGAGGGGAGTACTCAGGGGAGGAGAAGAACACCGGGTATCTCTATATGCGGATGATTTGTTGTTGTATGTGGCGGACCCGGCGGAGGGGATGCCAGAGATAATGCGGATACTTGGGGAGTTTGGGGACTTTTCAGGGTATAAATTGAACATGGGGAAAAGTGAGTTGTTTGTGGTGCATCCAAAGGAGCAGAGCAGGGAAATAGAGGATTTACCATTGAGGAAGGTAACAAGGGACTTTCGGTACTTGGGGATCCAGATAGCCAAGAATTGGGGTACATTATACAGGCTTAATTTAACGCGGTTGATGGAACAGATGGAGGAGGACTTTAAGAGATGGGACATGGTGTCCCTGTCACTGACAGGTAGGGTGCAGGCGGTTAAAATGGTGGTCCTCCCGAGATTCCTCTTTGTGTTTCAGTGCCTCCCGGTAGTGGTCACGAAGGCTTTTTTCAAGAGAATCGAGAAGAGCATTATGAGTTTTGTGTGGGCCGGGAAGACCCCGAGGGTGAGGAGGGGATTCTTGCAGCGTAGTAGGGACAGGGGGGCGTTGGCACAACCGAGCCTAAACGACTATTACTGGGCCTCCAATGTTTCAATGGTGTGTAAGTGGATGGGAGAAGAGGAGGGAGCAGCGTGGAAGAGATTGGAGAGGGCGTCCTGCAGGGGGACTAGCCTACAAGAAATGGTAACGGCACCGTTGCCGTTCTCACCGAAGAAATACACCACAAGCCCGGTGGTGGTGGCTACATTGAAAATTTGGGGGCAGTGGAGACGGCATAGGGGAAAGACGGGAGCCTCGGTGCGGTCCCCGATAAGAAATAACCATAGGTTTGTTCCGGGGAGAATGGATGGGGGATTTGGAACATGGCAAAGAGCTGGGGTAGTACAATTGAGAGATCTGTTTGTAGATGGGGCGTTTGCGAGTCTGGGAGCGCTGACGGAAAAATATGGGTTGCCCCAAGGGAATTCATTTCGGTATTTGCAACTGAGGGCTTTCGCGAGGCAACAGGTGAGGGAATTCCCGCAGCTCCCGACGCAGGAGGTGCAGGATAGAGTGATCTCAGAGACATGGGTAGGGGATGGTAAGGTGTCAGACATATATAGGGAAATGAGGGACGAGGGGGAGATCATGGTAGATGAGCTGAAAGGGAAATGGGAAGAAGAGCTGGGGGAGGAGATTGAGGAGGGGCTGTGGGCTGATGCCCTACGTAGGGTAAACTCATCGTCCTCGTGTGCCAGGCTAAGCCTGATACAATTTAAGGTGTTAGACAGGGCGCATATGACTGGAGCACGGCTCAGTAAATTTTTTGGGGTAGAGGATAGGTGTGCGAGATGCTCGAGAGGCCCAGCGAATCACACCCACATGTTCTGGTCATGCCCGGTACTACAGGGGTTCTGGGTGGGGGTGGCAAAGGTGCTTTCGAAGGTGGTGGGGGTCCGGGTCGAACCAAGCTGGGGGTTGGCTATATTCGGGGTTGCAGAAGAGCCGGGAGTGCAGGGGGAGAGAGAGGCTGATGTTTTGGCCTTTGCGTCCCTAGTAGCCCGGCGCAGGATATTGTTAATGTGGAAGGAAGCCAAACCCCCGGGCGTGGAGACCTGGATAAACGACATGGCAGGGTTTATAAAGCTGGAACGGATCAAGTTCGTATTAAGGGGTTCGGCTCAAGGGTTCACCAGGCGGTGGCAACCGTTCGTCGATTACCTCACAGAACAATAGAGGGAATGGAAAAGAAGAAGACAACAGCAGCAACCCGAGGGGGGAGTGGGGGGGAGGAATCGGACGGACTCTCAGGGATGTCATTGTATATGTATAGACACTTGTTGTAGGTAATGTATATTGGACTGTTGGATTGTATCTTTGGAGAGTAACTATTTTGGACAAGGCAGTTGCCATTTAGTTTTGTTTTTGTTTTTGTTTATATATTATTTATTTATTTGTTTAAAACTGGCCACGGTTATTTATATTGCTTTGTTGTTGTTCAAAAGGAAAACTCTGTACTGTTATGTTTGGCCACAAAATTTTGAATAAAATATATATTTTTTTAAAAAATCAACGGCCACGCGACCTCGTGCCTGCTGGACTCCGGGAGCACCGAAAGCTTCGTTCGCCCAGATACGGTAAGGCGCTGCTCCCTCGCAGTCCACCCGGCCAATCAAAGGATCTCCCTAGCCTCCGGATCCCACTCCGTCCCGATCCGAGGCTTTCGTACAGTCACCCTCACTGTCCAGGGCGTAGAATTTAGTAACTTCCGCCTCGATGTCCTTCCTAATCTCTGCGCTGCACTCCTGTTGGGCCTGGACTTCCAGTGCAACCTCCAGAGCCTCACCCTCAAATTCGGCGGGCCCTTACCCCCCCCTTACCGTTTGCAGCCTCGCGACCCTCAAGGTTGATCCCCCCTCCCTCTTTGCCAATCTAACTGCGGATTGCAAGCCAGTCGCCACCAGGAGCAGACGGTACAGCACCCAGGACAAGACCTTCATCAGGTCCGAAGTCCAGCGGCTGCTTAAGGAGGTTTTGTAAGGGCCACGAAGAATCCAGCACGAGTTCTAAGGATACAAAGTAATAACATTTATTTACAATAAAATATATATATAACAGCAGCAGCAACTTCCCTTGCTGCTCACTCCTTCCTGCTGGTTCCTAAACTGGCCAGCTTTATTTATACTAGGAGTTTACTAATGGTTTCTCCGCCCCCCCTCATTGGGGAAGCTCATACTCCCACAGGATTGTGGGATAGTCATTAGTCCCCAGCCAATGGTAAGTAGGCAGGTTATAACATCCCTCCCCCCCAAAGTCCAAGGAGTCCACCGAAGACCCTGGCGAAGGAGGGCGTCGGACTCGTTTTGCCGCAGGCCGGACGCCATTTGCACGCGCCGCTGGATCAGGCGGCGTGTAACGAGACGGAGACCGGCGCTTCCGTGATGAACGGCGCAACGGTTGTACATCCACGGCCCGTGGACCCGAGGATTCCCCCTCTGATGCGTCCTGTGTCTCCATCTCGGAGTCAGAGTCTGCTGCCTCCGTCATGTCAGCGTCTCTATCTCCATTCGGTCCCGTAACGACCTGCGCAGGCTTCGAGTGAGGCACCAGTGGAAGATTGTGAGGACTACCTTCCCTTGTCTCTGGTCTCTGCGGCTGTTGAAATGAGCTCCGGGTGCGGGGAATCTTTTGAGGGGATACTCTTCTGGACCGGACGTGGTCTACATGTTTGCGCTGGAGACGACCCTGGGCTTGCACCTGGTAAAATATAGGGCCCGTTTGGCGAAAGATTACACCAGGAACCCACTGGGCACCACCAGTAAAATTCTGAACGAACACTGGGTCACCGGGCGCTAACTGCCGAATCGGCCGATGCCGAGAAAATCCCTGTCCCTGCCGTTCTTGTGTGCGGCGTACTTTTGCCCCAATGTCCGGGAAAACCATACTAAGGCGGGTGCAAAGTCTCCGGCCCATTAGGAGTTCTGCGGGAGCTACCCCAGTCACTGCATGGGGGGTGGTCCTGTACCTAAACAAAAAGCGAGCCAGTCTCGTGTCCATTGATCCGGGAGACTGCTTCTTTAGGCCTCTTTTGAATGTCTGCACTGCGCGCTCTGCCAACCCATTTGAAGCCGGGTGGTAAGGGGCAGTGCGGATATGGCATATGCCGTTCATCTTCGTGAACCTCGCAAACTCCTCACTGGTGAATGGAGTGCCGTTATCCGTGACCAGCACCTCGGGGAGGCCATGCGTACTAAACAATAAACGCATCTTTTCAATTGTTGCGCAGGACGTTGTCCCCTGCATCTTATGCACCTCCAGCCATTTGGACTGGGCGTCAATTAGTAGAAGGAACATGGATCCCTGAAAAGGGCCTGCGAAATCTGCATGCAAGCGTGCCCAAGGCCGCCCTGGCCATTCCCAGTGATGTAGGGGCGCGGCCGGCGGAAGCTTCTGATGCTCCTGGCAAATGGAGCAGTTTTGGGCCTCCTTCTCAATGTCGGTGTCGAGGCCTGGACACCAGACATAACTCCCAAACAAACAACAAAGAACAAAGAAATGTACAGCACAGGAACAGGCCCTTCGGCCCTCCAAGCCCGTGCCGACCATACTGCCCGACTAAACTACAATCTTCTACACTTCCTGGGTCCATATCCTTCTATTCCCATCCTATTCATATATTTGCCAAGATGCCCCTTAAATGTCCCTATCGTCCCTGCTTCCACTACCTCCTCCGGTAGCGAGTTCCAGGTACCCACTACCCTCTGCGTAAAAAACCTGCCTCGTACATCTACTCTAAACCTTGCCCCTCTCACCTTAAACCTATGCCCCCTAGTAATTGACCCCTCTACCCTGGGGAAAAGCCTCTGACTATCCACTCTGTCTATGCCCCTCATAATTTTGTATACCTCTATCAGGTCGCCCCTCAACCTCCTTCGTTCCAGTGAGAACAAACCGAGTTTATTCAATCGCTCCTCATAGCTTATGCCCTCCATACCAGACAACATTCTGGTAAATCTCTTCTGCACCCTCTCTAAAGCCTCCACATCCTTCTGGTAGTGTGGCGACCAGAATTGAACACTATACTCCAAGTGTGGCCTAACTAAGGTTCTATACAGCTGCAACATGACTTGCCAATTCTTATACTCAATGCCCCGGCCAATGAAGGCAAGCATGCCGTATGCCTTCTTGACTACCTTCTCCACCTGTGTTGCCCCTTTCAATGACCTGTGGACCTGTACACCTAGATCTCTCTGACTTTCAATACTCTTGAGGGTTCTACCATTCACGGTATATTCCCTACCTGCATTAGACCTTCCAAAATGCATTACCTCACATTTGTCCGGATTAAACTCCATCTGCCATCTCTCCACCCAAGTCTCCAGACAATCTAAATCCTGCTGTATCCTCAGACAGTCCTCATCGCTATCCGCAATTCCACCAACCTTTGTGTCATCTGCAAACTTACTAATCAGACCAGTTACATTTTCCTCCAAATCATTTATATATACTACAAAGAGCAAAGGTCCCAACACTGATCCCTGTGGAACACCACTGGTCACAGCCCTCCAATTAGAAAAGCATCCCTCCATTGCTACCCTCTGCCTTCTATGGCCTAGCCAGTTCTGTATCCACCTTGCCAGTTCACCCCTGATCCCGTGTGACTTCACCTTTTGTACTAGTCTACCATGAGGGACCTTGTCAAAGGCCTTACTGAAGTCCATATAGACAACATCTACTGCCCTACCTGCATCAATCATCTGAGTGACCTCCTCGAAAAACTCTATCAAGTTAGTGAGACACGACCTCCCCTTCACAAAACCGTGCTGCCTCTCACTAATACGTCCATTTGCTTCCAAATGGGAGTAGATCCTGTCTCTAAGAATTCTCTCCAGTAATTTCCCTACCACTGAAGTAAGGCTCACCAGCCTGTAGTTCCCGGGGTTATCCTTGCTACCCTTAAACAGAGGAACAACATTGGCTATTCTCCAGTCCTCCGGGACATCCCCTGAAGACAGCGAGGATCCAAAGATTTCTGTCAACGACCTGCGCCAACATTTTCATTTTGGTCACGCCTGGATGCCCATTGTGCAAGTCTGTGAGTATCAGCTCCTGGCCTTTTTCCGGGACAATCACACGCGTCCCCCACAAGAGGATGCCGTCTTCCACGCTGAATTCTGACAGCTTGGAGGAAAATGCCCGCAACTCGCCTGGGAGCTGTCTATGCTGCCCACCATACAGGACTATGTGCCGAACCTTTGACAGGACTGGCTCCGTCTGGGTCCACTCACGGATCTGTGATGCCGTGACAGGCAAGGTGTCCATAAAATTTAGGGTTGCAACCACCTCACCGGTCGTGGGGGTCGACATGGGGCCAGCCGATAAAGGCAATCGGCTCAGTGCATCGGCATTTGCTATCTGCGTTCCTGGTTTGTGCTCCAGGGAATACTCGTATGCAGCAAGCAACAAAGCCCAGCGCTGGATCCGTGCGGAAGCAATGGGCGGTATTGGCTTATCCTCTCTGAAAAGTCCCAGCAGAGGCTTATGATCAGTCACGATAGTGAAATGGCGGCCGTACATGTACTGGTGGAAGCGTTTTACCGCGAAAACCACTGCCAGGCCCTCCTTCTCGATCTGCGCGTACTTTTTCTCCGTTGCAGTCAATGTGCGGGAGGCGAAAGCTATCGGTCGCTCGGCCCCGTTCTCCATCTTGTGGGACAGGACGGCCCCAATACCATACGGGGATGCATCACATGTGACGAGCAAAGGCTTTCCTGGATCATAGTGGGTTAGTAACCCAGACGACGACAATTGTTGCTTTACCCGCCGGAAAGCGGTTTCTTGCGGCTGACCCCAAACCCAGGTGTGATTTTTCTTTAGCAGCAGGTGCAAAGGGGCCAGCGTAGTTGCCAGATTGGGGAGGAACTTCCCGTAATAGTTTACGAGACTGAGAAAAGAACGAAGATGCGAAGTGTCAGTCGGGGCGGGGGCCTGTTGAATCGCGCGCACCTTCTCTGCGACGGGATGCAGACCTTCGCGGTCCACCCGATAACCTAGGTAGACTACTTCCTTTGCCTGAAATACGCACTTTGTGCGACGTAAACGGACTCCAGCCTCCGAAAAGCGTCTAAGGACAGCCTCCAGATTTTCCAAATGTTCCTGCTCCGACGTCCCTGTAATCAAAACGTCATCTAGGTCGACAGCCACACGTGGTAAACCTCTCAAAATGCCCTCCATAACACGTTGAAAAATTGCGCAGGCAGAGGATACTCCAAAGGGCAACCGTGTATATTCATACAGGCCCCGGTGTGTATTAATCATTACATATTGTCGGGAGGCAGGGTCCAGCTCCAACTGCAGGTAGGCGTGACTCATATCTAATTTTGTGAACGAGAGTCCACCTGCAAGTTTCGCGTAGAGATCCTCTATGCGAGGCATTGGATATCGGTCGAGTCGGGAAACTGTATTCACTGTAAGTTTATAGTCGCCACACAAGTGAACTGTGGCATCTGGCTTCATTACAGGTACAATTGGTGCTGCCCAGTCAGCAAAACGGACGGGCCTGATAATACCCAAACTCTCCAAACAAGTGAGCTCCCCTTCTACCTTCTCGAGCAAAGCGTAAGGCACTGGGCGCGCCCGGAAATAGCGCGGCGTGGCTCCTGGTTCGACTTGGATACGGGCTACGGTTCCTTTTATTTTCCCCAAACCAGGCTGAAATACATCTGGGTATCGTCCTAGCACCTCAGTCAACCCTCCAGAAACTGTTTGGAGGATGTGCTGCCATTGCAACCGCAAATGGCGCAACCAGTCCCGACCCAACAGGCTGGGCCCATGGCCGCGCACCACGATAAGTGGGAAACGCCCCTCCTGGCGTCCATAAACAACAGGGGTCATTGTAGTTCCTGCAATGTCCAGTGGTTCCCCCGTGTAGGTGGCCAACCTGGCCTGTGAGTCGGTTAATGTAAGGGTCTGTATACCCTGCTTGATGCGGTCGAATGTCCTCTGGGCGATCACGGAGACCGCTGCGCCAGTGTCCAACTCCATCTCAAGCGGGTGGCCATTGACCCGTACTGTCACCTTAATGGGGGCCACACGGGGAGCTGCCACACAATGCAGCTGCAGGCAGTCGTCCTCCGTCTCCACGTCCTCAGGAGTAGTCGCCGCAGGTTCATCCACATGGAAGGTACGGCCCCTGGGCTGGCCCCAGTTTCGGTCGGAACGACGGCGCCTCTGGCGCCCCCAGGACCGCCGTCCGCGACGGGGTCAGCGCCTACAAGTCTGACACGGACATGGCTCCTCATCCATTGGTTCTGGAGAAGGCTCCCTTCGGGGAGGAATGTCCGATGGCCACTGGCGTCGGTCCGGACGTTGCCTCACCCAAGGTACCGCAGGAGTGCGGGGGGACGTTTTCGGACGGAAGGGGTTGCGCCCCAAGGCATGCACTTCCATTCCCTGTAGCTCCTGGACTCCTCGTTCTGCGCTCTCTCGGGACAATACTATTTGAATGGCCTGTTGAAAAGTCAATGTTGGCTCAGCTAACAACTTTCTCTGGGTGGCCGCATTGTTAATACCGCAAACCAAACGGTCGCGTAACATTTCTGACAAGGTCTCACCATAGCCACAGTACTCCGCAATCCTGCGTAGCCTGGATAGAAAATCGGCAAGGGATTCTCCAGGGGTCCTCTCAGCGGTATTAAACCGGTAACGCTGGACTATCGTGGATGGGGTTGGGTTAAAATGTTGCCCCACTATATTCACACGTTCATCAAACGTTTTGGTGTCCGGCGCAGCTGGGTACGTAAGGCTCATAATCACCCCAAACGTATGCGGGCCGCAGGCGGTGAGCAATATGACCACCTGGCGCTCGTTTTCGGTGATATTGTTTGCCCAGAAATAGTAACGCATCCGTTGTGTGTACTGGTTCCAGCTTTCCAGCGCAGCATCAAAAACATCCAAACGTCCGTACAGAGGCATGGTATAATAGAAAACATCTTCCAACCTGTATCCAACAAAAATCCAGGGAAGTGGCTTCAGCAGTGTAGACAGCTATTCATTTTAACCCTCGTCGCCAGTTTTGTGAGGGCCACGAAGAATCCAGCACGGGTTTTAAGGATACAAAGTAATAACATTTATTTACAATAACATATATACATAACAGCAGCAGCAACTTCCCTTGCTGCTCACTCCTTCCTGCTGTTTCCAAACTGGCCAGCTTTATTTATACTTGGAGTTTATTAATGGTTTCTCCGCCCCCCTCATTGGGGAAGCTCATACTCCCACAGGATTGTGGGATTGTCATTAGTCCCCAGCCAATGGTAAGCAGGCAGGTTATAACAGGAGGGTATTATCGAGGCCAGCAACAGCCCCTGGAGAGCCCTAGTGGTAGTGGTTAAAACTGGGGAGAAGCATAGAATGGTCGTGGACTATAGCCAGACCATCAATCGGTACACGCAGCTCGACACGTCCCCCCTCCCACGCATATCTGATATGGTCAATCAGATTGTGCAGTACCGGGTCTTCTCGACAATTGACCTGAAATCAGCCGACCACCAGCTCCCCATCCGGAAGTCGGACCGGCCATACACGGCATTTGTGGCGGACGGTCGGCTCTATCACTTCCTTAGGGTCCCTTTCGGCGTCACAAACGGGGTCTCGGTCTTCCAAAGAGAAATGGACCGAATGGTCGACCAGTACGGTTTGCGGGCCACCTTTCCGTACTTAGATAATGTCACCATCTGCGGCCATGACCAGCAGGACCACGATGCCAACCTCGATAAATTCCTCCGCACTGCCACTCTTCTCAACCTGACCTATAACAAAGAGAAGTGTGTGTTCAGCACGACCCGGTTAGCCATTCTCGGCTATATAGTCCAAAACGGACTTCTCGGGCCCGACCCAGACCGCATGCACCCCCTCATGGAGCTCCCCCTCTCCCACTGCCCCAAGGCCCTCAAACGCTGCCTGGGGTTCTTTTCATACTCCGCCCAGTGGTTCCCAAACTATGCGGACAAGGCCCGCCCACTCATTCAGTCCACCCAATGCCCCCCCCGGGTTCGAGGCACAACACGCTTTCGCCCGCATCAGAGCAGACATCACCAAGGCCGGGATGCGCGCAGTGGATGAGTCACTGCCTTTTCAAGTAGAAAGCGATGCTTCAGACGTCGCCCTTGCCGCCTGTGGTAGTCTGTGTAGAGGTATTACGGTACCTGGTAATGCTGGAACACCATTGGTAGATATTGTATATTTCCTATTGGTCAAGCTGTATGGTAGCTCCGCCCTGCTAGGCGGGGTATAAGAGCCCCTGCCGCCCCAGCAGCCTTCATTCTGTACCTGAGCTGCTGGGGGAAACACCTAGCTTATTAAAGCCTTCAGTTGGACTACAACCTCGCTTTAGTGGTCATTGATCGTGCAGCAATTTATTGGACTAGATTTTAAAGAATGGAGCTCCGAATCAAGCCGGAGTTTCTGCAACTCAGCCCCCACGCGGCGAACTCAGCGGCAATCTTCAAGCACTGGCTGGCGTGCTTTAACGGATATCTCGGAACGGCCGAAAACAGACCCACGGGAGAACAGAAACTGCAAGTCCTGCACTCGACGGTGAGCCCGGAAATTTACACCCTCATCGAGGACGCGGACGACTTCGATGCAGCACTGGAGCTGCTAAAAGGACATTATATTTGTCCGGTAAACCAGGTCTACGCCTGACATCTGCTAGCAACGAGGCGACGAATCCCTGGGGAATCGCTGGAAGAATTCTACCGTGCGCTCCTGGTGTTGGGGAGAAACTGCAGCTGCCCGCAGGTTTCGGCGAGCGACCACACAGAACTTTTGATCCGGGACGCTTTCGTGGCAGGTATGCTGTCCTCCCAAATCCGCCAGCAATTGCTGGAAAAAGACACCCTAGGCCTCAAGGAGGCACGGGCCCTCGCAGGTTCCCTGGTTGTGGTCTCCAGAAACGCCCGCGCTTACATTCCCGACTGTGCGGCAGCCCCCTGGGCAGCGTGGAACCCCTCTGCAGCCGACCCCGAGACATCCCCCATCCCCCCACAAGCTTGTGCTGCAAGGCGGCCTGGCAACCCCGGAGGGCCCCGCTGCTACTTTTGCGGGCAGGCCAATCATCCCCGCCAGCGCTGCCCAGCCCGCGCATCCACCTGCAAGGGATGCGGTAAAAAGGGCCACTTCGTGGTGGTATGCCAGGCCAGTGCGGTCGCCGCGGCCACCACAAACATAGAACATAGAACATAGAAAATACAGCACAGAACAGGCCCTTCGGCCCACGATGTTGTGCCGAACCTTTGTCCTAGATTAATCATAGATTATCATTGAATTTACAGTGCAGAGGGAGGCCATTCGGCCCCCTGAGTCTGCACCGACTCTTGGAAAGAGCACCCCACCCAAACTCAACACCTCCACCCAACACCAAGGGCAATTTGGACATTAAGGGCAATTTATCATTGGCCAATTCACCTAACCCGCACATCTTTGGACTGTGGGAGGAAACCGGAGCACCCGGAGGAAACCCACGCAGACACGGGGAGGACGTGCAGACTCCGCACAGACAATGACCCAAGTCGGAATCGAACCTGGGACCATGGATCTGTGAAGCAATTGTGCTATCCACAATGCTACCGTGCTGCCCTTAAGAACAAATAAATCTACACTATATCATTTTCCCGTAATCCATGTACCTATCCAACAGCTGCTTGAAGGTCACTAATGTTTCCGACTCAACTACTTCCACAGGCAGTGCATTCCATGCCCCCACTACTCTCTGGGTAAAGAACCTACCTCTGATATCCCTCCTATATCTTCCACCTTTCACCTTAAATTTATGTCCCC
The DNA here is from genome assembly GCF_047496885.1 of Scyliorhinus torazame. Classification (NCBI taxonomy): domain Eukaryota; kingdom Metazoa; phylum Chordata; class Chondrichthyes; order Carcharhiniformes; family Scyliorhinidae; genus Scyliorhinus; species Scyliorhinus torazame. Next base: position 3,998,257 of record NC_092712.1, read on the forward strand.
TTGTAATGGTGTGTTCCACCTGGGGAAAAAGTCTCTGACTGTCTACTCTACCTATTCCCCTGATCATCTTATAAACCTCTATCAAGTCGCCCCTCATCCTTCTCCGCTCTAATGAGAAAAGGCCTAGCACCCTCAACCTTTCCTCGTAAGACCTACTCTCCATTCCAGGCAACATCCTGGTAAATCTTCTTTGCACCTTTTCCAGAGCTTCCACATCCTTCCTAAAATGAGGCGACCAGAACTGTACACAGTACTCCAAATGTGGCCTTACCAAAGTTTTGTACAGCTGCATCATCACCTCACGGCTCTTAAATTCAATCCCTCTGTTAATGAACGCGAGCACACCATAGGCCTTCTTCACAGCTCTATCCACTTGAGTGGCAACTTTCAAAGATGTATGAACATAGACCCCAAGGTCTCTCTGCTCCTCCACAATGCCAAGAACTCTGCCGTTAACCCTGTATTCCGCATTCATATTTGTCCTTCCAAAATGGACAACCTCACACTTTTCAGGGTTAAACTCCATCTGCCACTTCTCAGCCCAGCTCTGCATCCTATCTATGTCTCTTTGCAGCCGACAACAGCCCTCCTTACTATCCACAACTCCACCAATCTTCGTATCATCTGCAAATTTACTGACCCACCCTTCAACTCCCTCATCCAAGTCATTAATGAAAATCACAAACAGCAGAGGACCCAGAACTGATCCCTGCGGTACACCACTGGTAACTGGGATCCAGGCTGAATATTTGCCATCCACCACCACTCTCTGACTTCTATCGGTTAGCCAGTTCGTTATCCAACTGGCCAAATTTCCCACTATCCCATGCCTCCTTACTTTGTGCAGAAGCCTACCATGGGGAACTTTATCAAATGCCTTACTAAAATCCATGTACACTACATCTCCAAGGTCCCCATGCGGCCAGCGAGCGCCACCATCTTCCTACTCCAGGGCCACGTGCGTCTCCCGGGTGCCGCCATCTTGGCCCACGGACGCCACGTTCGATGGATGGGCGCCGCCATTTTATGCACCCCCCGCCATTTGCGAACAATGGGAGCCGTCATCTTGGATGGACTCCCAGGACCCCAGCTCGGCTGACCGCACACCGCCCGAAGAGAACACTCAACTGGTGAGATTAGCCTCGGTGACCCTGGATCAGTCCCGGCATCGAACACTCTCAACTGCTACAACAACAGTACTAATTATGAGGGGCATAGACAGAGTGGATAGTCAGAGACTTTTCCCCAGGGTAGAGGGGTCAATTACTAGGGGGCATAGGTTTAAGGTGAGAGGGGCAAGGTTTAGAGTAGATGTACGAGGCAAGTTTTTTACGCAGAGGGTAGTGGGTGCCTGGAACTCGCTACCGGAGGAGGTAGTGGAAGCAGGGACGATAGGGACATTTAAGGGGCATCTCGACAAATACATGAATAGGATGGGAATAGAGGGATACGGACCCAGGAAGTGTAGAAGATTGTAGTTTAGTCGGGCAGCATGGTCGGCACGGGCTTGGAGGGCCGAAGGGCCTGTTCCTGTGCTGTACTTTTCTTTGTTCTTTGTTCTTATATGTCTCAATAAGATCCCCCCGCATCCTTCTAAACTCCAATGAGTACAGTCCCAGTCTACTCAACCTCTCGTCATGATCTAATCCCCCCAACTCTGGGATCAACCTAGTGAATCTCCTCTGCACTCCCTCCAGTGCCAATATGTCCTTTCTCAGGTAAGGAGACCAAAACTGAACACAATACTCCAGATGTGGCCTCACCAACACCCTATACAATTGCAGCATAACCTCCCTAGTCTTAAACTCCATCCCTCTAGCAATGAAAGACAAAACTCGATTAGCCTTCTTAATCACCTGTTGCACCTGCACACCAACTTTTTGCGACTCGTGCACCAGCACACCCAGGTCCCTCTGCACAGCAGCATGTTTTAACATCTTACCATTTAAATAATCCATTCTGCTGTTATTCCTCCCAAAATGGATAGCGTCACACTTGGCAACATTGAATTCCATCTGCCAGACCCTAGCCCATTCACCTAACCGATCCAAATCCTTCTGCAGACTTCCGGTATCCTCTGCCCTTTTTGCTTTACCACTCATCTTAGTGTCGTCTGCAAACTTTGACACATTGCACTTGGTCCCCAACTCCAAATCGTCTATGTAAATTGTGAACAACTGCGGGCCCAACACTGATCCTTGAGGACCCCACTAATTACAGGTTGCCAACCAGAGAAACATCCATTTATCCCCACTCTCTGCTTTCTGGTAGTTAACCAATCCTCTACCCAAGCTACCACTTTACTCTCAATGCCATGCATCTTTAGTTTATGCAGCAACCTTTTGTGTGGCACCTTGTCAAAAGCTTTCTGGAAATCCAGATATACCACATCCATTGGCTCCCCGTTATCTACTGCACTGGTAACGTAATCAAAGAATTCTACCAAATTAGTCAGACACGACCTACCCTTTGTGAACCCATGCTGCGTCTGCCCAATGGGACAATTTCCCTCCAGGTGCCCCGCTATTTCCTCCTTAATGATAGATTCCAGCATTTTCCCTACAACCGAAGTTAAGCTTACCGGCCTATAATTAACCGCTTTCTGCCGACCTCCTTTTTTAAACAGTGGTGTCACATTTGATACTTTCCAATCCTCTGGGACCACCCCAGAGTCTAGTGAATTTTGATAAATTATCACTAGTGCGTTTACAATTTCCTTAGCCATCTCTTTTAACACTCTGGGATGCATCCCCTCAGGGCCAGGAGACTTGTCTACCTTTAGCCCCATTAGCTTACCCAATACTGCCTCCTTCATGATTACAATCATCTCAAGGTCCTCACCTATCATATCCTTATTTCCATCAGTCACTGGCATATTATTTGTGTCCTCCACTGTGAAGACTGACCCAAAAAACCTGTTCAGCTCCTCAGCCATTTCCCCGTCTCCTATTATTAAATCTCCCTTCTCATCTTCCAAAGGACCAATATTTACCTTAGCCACTCTTTTTTGTCTTATATATTTGTAGAAGCTTTTACTATCTGTTTTTATGTTCTGAGCAAGTTTACTTTCATAGTCTACCTTACTCTTCTTTATGGCTTTTTTAGTAGCTTTCTGTTGTCCCCTAAAGACTTCCCAGTCCTCTAGTCTCCCACTAATTTTTGCCACTTTGTATGTTTTTTCCTTCAATTTGATACTCTCCCTCACCTCCTTAGATATCCACGGTCGATTTTTCCCCTTTCTCCCGTCTTTCTTTTTTGTCGGTATGAACCTTTTCTGAACACTGTGAAAGATCGCTCGGAAGGTTCTCCACTGTTCCTCAACTGCTTCACCATGAAGTCTTTGCTCCCAGTCTACCTTAGCTAGTTCTTCTCTCATCCCATTGTAATCGCCTTTGCTTAAGCACAAAACACTAGTGTTTGATTTTACCTTGTCATCCTCCAACTGTATTTTAAATTCCACCATATTGTGGTCGCTCCTTCCAAGAGGATCCCGAACTATGAGATCATTAATCAATCCTGCCTCATTACACAGGACCAGATCTAGGACCGCTTGTTCCCTTGTAGGTTCCATTACATACTGTTCCAGGAAATTATCCCGGGCACATTCTATAAACTCCTTCTCAAGGATGCCGTTACCAACCTGGTTAAACCAATCGACATGCAGATTAAAATCCCCCATGATAACCGCTGTACCATTTCTACATGCATCCGTTATTTCTTTGCTTATTGCCTGCCCTACCATCCTGTTACTATTTGGTGGACTATAGACTACTCCTATCAGTGACCTTTTCGCCTTACTATTCCTGATTTCCACCCAAATTGATTCAACCTTGTCCTCCATAGCACCAATATCATCCCTTACTATTGCCCGGATGCCATCCTTAAACAACAAAGCTACACCACCGCCCTTACCGTCCATTCTATCCTTTCGTCTAGTCTGATACCCTTGGATATTTAACTCCCAGTCGTGACCATCTTTTAACCATGTTTCAGTAATGGCCACTAAATCATAGTCATTCACGATGATTTGCGCCATCAACTCATTCACCTTATTCCGTATACTACGAGCATTCAGGTAAAGTACACTTATGCTGTTTTTTATGTCTTTGTTATGAATCCTAACACCTTGATCAGTAACTTTTCGCAATTTATTTTTCCTCTTACCCTTTCTCCTAATTTTCCTTGTCTTTGAACCCATATCTCTACATAATGACCTGTCACGTAACCTGCTGCCTTGATCACCATTAACCATTATACTGTCCTTAGCTTTACACGTTCCTTCCCCCCAACTTGCTAGTTTAAAGTCCTTGTTATTACAGCTAAAAGGATTGTGGAGGAGTTACTTAAATTCTTTACTAGATATGGACTACCCACAGAAATTCAATCGGATCAAGGAACAAATTTTACTTCAAAGTTATTCAAAGAAGTTATGGATAGCTTAGGAATAAAACAATTTAAATCAACTGCGTACCATCCAGAATCGCAGGGAGCATTAGAAAGGTGGCATCAGACCTGTTTGCAATTAGGGATGCACCTAATGAGTCTACCAAATTTAGTCCTTTTGAACTAATTTTTGGTCATGAGGTAAGAGGACCACTTACATAGAATTTACATAGAATTTACAGTGCAGAAGGAAGCCATTCGGCCCATCGAGACTGCACCAGCTCTTGGAAAGAGCACCCTACCCAAGGTCAGCACCTCCACCCAATCCCCATAATCCAGTAACCCCACCCAACACTAAGGCCAGTTTTGGACACTAAGGGCAATTTCTCATGGCCAATCCACCTAACCTGCTCATCTTTGGACTGTGGGAGGAAACCGGAGCACCCGGAGGAAACCCACGCACACACGGGGAGGATGTGCAGACTCCGCACAGACAGTGACCCAAGCCGGATTCGAACCTGGGACCCTGGAGCTGTGAAGCAATTGTGCTATCCACAATGCTACTGTGCTGCCCTTAAATTGATCAAGGAAAAATTGGTGGGTGAGAAATCGGAAATTACACTATTGGATTACGTGTCAAATTTTAGGGAACGATTAAATAGAGCAGGAGAATTGGCTAGACAACATTTGAAAGTTGCACAAAATGTGATGAAACGGGTAGCGGACAAGAAATCCAAAGTTCGTAGTTTTGCCAGTGGGGATAAAGTTTTAGTGTTGTTACCAGTGGTAGGTGAACCTTTAAAAGTTAGGTTTTGTGGACCTTATCCGATTGAAAGGAAATTAAGTGAGGTGAATTATGTGGTAAAAACGCCAGATAGAAGGAAGACTCACCGAGTGTGTCATGTGAATATGCTTAAAAGGTACTTTGAAAGGGAAGGAGCGAAAAAGGAGGTTTTAATGATTCGAACTCAAAGTGACGAACCAAATCCAGATGACTTGGAATTTGACATACCTCAAATTAAATTGGAAAATGAGGATGTTCATAAAAATTGGGATGAATTGTTAAGTTACCTTCCAGAGGAAAAACAAACTGACCTGAAATAGTTATTGATATCACATGGGCAAGTTTGTAGAGATAAATTGGGAAGTACTAAAATGGCTATACATGATGTAGATGTGGGAAATGCTGTTCCTATCAAACAACATCCATATAGACTTAATCCTTTAAAATTGGCACAGGTTAACAAAGAGATTGAGATATGCTTAAAAATGGCATAATTGAAGTGGGTTGCAGCCAATGGAGCTCACCCATAGTGTAGAGGGTGCCATCTCCGCTACTCCACTACTGGGCCGATATCTGGGGTTTGAATATCTGTGTGTGTCTCTCTCCAGCTGGCACTGAAACTTCAGAGGCCAGGGGATGTCGCGCTGGGACACTTCCACTGAAGAGAGCACTGATTCAAGCCTGCCGTTTATTCCTAACCGACAGCCTGAGACTTATATCACACAGATCTCCAGACCCCTACCAATACCCAGGTGATTCTCTCTCTTGCCGGTGGTGCAACACTCACCCGGTTCCTACTCCACTAGAGTAGCTTTCCCAAGAGAGAGAATAGGACACTGCTGTTTATTCCCTAACCAGCAGTCTGTCCTGAGTGAATCGCTCAAGATGACCCTCGATTCCTGAACCCGGAATTAAGGTGAGGAGTATTTTAACAATGACTTGGTCAGAGATCGCTGGTGAAAGATTGAAGAATTTAAACGACTCCAATTATCATCAAATCAAGGTTTATTGCAAAACCCAGGTCAAAATCATCAACAGAAGAAACACAATAAAATCTTATGCTCTAATACAACTAAGTCTATTCAAGAGTAATACAGCGGACACAACGAAAATTCTTATGATTACACAGTTTTTAGCAATATCACAAGGCACAAAACAAGTTCCCTTCCCCAAAGCCTCAACCACTATTAAAGTCAAGGGAGTTTCGTAAGCTGCTGCAGGGTACTTACGGTCACAGGCTGCAGAGGTCAAGTCAGGGGTGCAGAGGTCGAGCCAAGAACGAAGAGACCCCCAATCGACAACACAGCCCTTTTTATATTGTTTTACCTGGCTTTGTCCTGTGGTCGGCCAGCCCCCTTTGCATTGAAAAAGGTAAGGTTTAAAGTTCCCGCTGGTCCTGCCCCCTTTGAGCCGGTCAGACCTGTCGAGATGGGAGTACCTCCCCTAGGTCCGCCTCCAGTCTGTTTTTTGAGATAACGAGGTTGAGCTCCCTTGAAGATTTTCAAAGACTTCCATCTGCTCTGGAGATCGCTGCTATGTTGATGGGGTGTTGATTGGATTCTGCTCTGGTGGAGGCCAGGTCATTTACATCTGCATGGGGCTATGACCATCCCATTGTCCTGCTTGCATGCAAGCCTCCTGTGTATTCCCGTGCCCCTTTGTCTGTGTTTTGATGTTATCTTGTTGTCTGGCTCCTTCTTCCTTGTAGCTCCTAGGGGGGTGTTTGTAAATATTTATGTACTTATGTCCCCACTCAGCTCAGCGGGCCAAGCCTGCTGGGAAAACTGGTTCTGTTCCCTTGGCTGGAAAGTCGGTTTACAGTCTCTGAGTTTCTCCAAAAGGGCCGAATTGCCCGAAAACCTTACAATAGTGATGGTACCTAAACCAGACAGTACACAACGGTTGTGTGTGGACTATAGAAAGGTGAATGCAGTTACAAGAACGGACTCTTATCCTATCCCACGTTTGAAGGATTGCATTGGGGCTGGTTTTGCACAGTGGGCTAAATCGCTGGCTTTTAAAGCAGACAAAGGCAGGCCAGCAGCACGGTTCAATTCCCGTACCAGCCTCCCCGAACAGGCGCCGGAATGTGGTGACTCGGGGCTTTTCACAGTAACTTCATTTGAAGCCTACTTGTGGCAATAAGCGATTTTCATTTCATTTCATTTCATTGAGAAAGTGGGACAATCTGCTTTTATTTCCAACTTCCAGACATGGAAAGAACATTTAAAACATCGTATGGAGTTCTTCGATCGACTTCAGGTGGCGGGTTTGGTGATGAACTAGCCAAAAGTGAATTTGGAGAAGCCCGAATCACTTTCCTTGCGGAGTTTCCGTTATCCTCAAGACGAAGGGAAATAATGCGATCTCCTAGCATGAATGACTTTGATCGACCCTTTGTGCAAAAGTTTTGTGGCGTGATTACTCCACTGATGGACTTGCTAAAGAAACCTAAAAAATTTCAATGGACAGCGGACTTTCAAACAGGCATTTGACTGCCTGAAGGCTGTGATCACCAATGCTCCTGTATTGGAGAATTGCAAGGGTCTCTGTGGTCAGATTGAACTAAAGATTCTAAAGAGAAATGCCGAGGAGTAGAGGAATGGATGGATCGTGCAGAGACTTTGTTCAAAGAGACTGTCAATTGAGAAGGATTTCGGTTGGAGGAAGAAGAACAAAGAAAAATGGACTATATTATTATGCCTGTTTGCATGTGTTTTTTTTTAAAGAAACGAAAAGGTATATTTACTGTGTACATTTCTTAGTGGATGGTGCAAAAGTGAAAAATGAAACCATCTTGAAGTTGATGGGGTTTTTTTTTCTTGGGGGGAGGTGTCATGTGAGAGTACCTTTAAGACATGGATGTTTAAGCAATGTACCTTTAAGAAAACAATGATGTCAGAGAATGGGTGCAGCTGAGGTCAGGTCAGCCATTTTGCAGTTTAGTTTTGCAGTTTGGAGGAAAAGATCTGGTGTGTGTCTGTGTTTTGCAGTGAGCTGGATCTCTGCCATGAAAGACTGTCTCTGGATCATTTGGGTAATTTAAACTCATAATAATGAAGCCTTTAACCTGATGTGATTCTGTTTAAAGGTGTTAAGTCTCTTGGAAGTTTGAAGGAACATTTTAACGAATTATTTACTGTTGCAATATTTTCTGAGTTATCTTTGAAGTAAGGGGTGATAAGAGATCCAATGTCACTTCCGGGTTGCGGCGATGCGGCGATGTGGAGCTAAGCCGGGCGATTCGGCAGCTCCCGCGAAAACGGACTTTTGGGCCCACTAACGGAGCCCCAACGGCAACGGCACTTTAAAAAAAAACCAACCCGTGGGGAAGGAAGGAGAAAGGTCCCCTGCAAACCTGCATGGATCGGACCCTCAGCGAAACGGCGAGGAAAGCGGCCCTGGAGCAGCGGGAGAAGAAAGGAGAAAAAACAAAATGGCGGCGCCCACGGACAGAGAGGAGATGAAAGAGTTCATCAAGGGCTGCTTCGAGGAGCTGCGTAAGAAGATGGTGGCGCCAAGGCTGGCAATGGTTGAAAGACTTGGAGCAACCCAGAAAGCCGAAGAGGTGAAGATCCAGGAGATCCAGGAAAAAGTGAGTGAGAACGGCGACGAGCTTGTGGGCCTGGCGGAGAGAGTGGAGCGGCACGAGGCGCTGCACAGGACGTGGGCGGGAAGACTCGAAGACCTGGAGAACAGGTCGAGGAGGAATCATCTGAGGATCCTGGGTCTCCCAGAAGGAGTGGAGGGGGCCGATGCCGCGGCATATGTGGGCACAATGATCGGGACGCTGATGGGTGCGGAGGCCCCCCCGGGATTGCTGGAGTAGGATGGGGCGCACCGAGTGCTGGCGAGGAAGCCCAAGGCAAAAGAGCCGCCAAGGGCGATGGTGGTGAGATTTCACCGGTTCACAGACAGAGGGTCCTGAAATGGGCCAAGAAGGAGCGGAGCAGCAAGTGGGACAATGCGGAGATCAGAATATACCCGGACTGGAGCACGGAGGTCGCTAAGCGGAGAGCGGGTTTCAACCGGGCCAAAGCGGTGCTGCATCGGAAAGGAGTGAAATTTGGAATGTTGCAGCCAGCGCGACTGTGGGTCACATATAACGGCCAACACCACTACTTCGAAACGCCCGAAGAGGCGTGGACTTTTATACTAGCTGAAAAATTGGACTCTAATTGAGGGTTTGTGTGGGAGGGGGTGTTTGAGGGTTGAAGTATGACGGTTGTTGTACATAGGGGGTCAACCACGCGCAGGAAAGGATATATGGGCTGGGGGAGAGGGACAAGGCCACGACAGGAGCTGCGCCATGGGGGGCGGGGCAGGCTTTGGGAAGCGCGGGGTTGTCTTTCCCGCGCGCGGCAAAAAAGGCGGGAAGGGGAACAAAGGAATGTACATTGATTGGGAGATTCCCACACGGGGGGGGTCAAAGGGATGGCGGGGGAAGCCGGGGTCAGCAGGTGTCAGCTGACTTATGGGAGGGATATGGGGGGAGCAAAAAAGCTAGACAGGGATCTAGCGGGGGGGGGGTGGAGGGGAGGGAGGGAGAGGGGGGGGGAAGGGGGGGGAAAGGTTGCTGCTGCACTGGCCGAAAGAGAACGGGACACAGAAGAGGTGGCTGGGACGGTGTCCCCCGGCTGGGGGACTGGAGGGTGATGGAGACGCAGACAAGGGACTGGCCCAGAAAAGGAGATGGCTAGTCGGCGGGGGGTCCCTCCAATCCGGCTGATAACGTGGAACGTGAGGGGCCTGAATGGGCCGGTGAAGAGGGCTCGAGTGTTTGCGCACTTAAAGGGACTGAAGGCAGACGTGGCCATGCTCCAAGAGACACATCTGAAGGTGGCGGACCAGGTCAGGCTAAGAAAGGGATGGGTAGGACAGGTATTCCACTCGGGATTGGATGCAAAAAATAGAGGGGTGGCAATATTGGTGGGAAAGCGGGTGTCATTTGAGGCCAAGACTATTGTAGCGGACAATGGAGGGAGATATGTAATGGTGAGCGGGAGGCTGCAAGGGACGTGGGTGGTGTTGGTAAACGTATACGCCCCGAACTGGGATGATGCAGGATTCATGAAGCGCATGTTGGGGCGCATTCCGGACCTGGAGATAGGAGGCCTGATAATGGGAGGGGACTTCAATACGGTGCTGGATCCAGCACTGGACCGCTCCAGATCAAGGACAGGAAAGAGGCCGGCGGCGGCCAAGGTGCTCAGGGGTTTTATGGACCAGGTGATCAGGGATAGTCAGCATGGCTTTGTGAAGGGTAGGTCATGCCTCACAAACCTTATCGAGTTCTTTGAGAAGGTGACTGAACAGGTAGACGAGGGTAGAGCAGTTGATGTGGTGTATATGGATTTCAGCAAAGCGTTTGATAAGGTTCCCCACGGTAGGCTATTGCAGAAAATACGGAGGCTGGGGATTGAGGGTGATTTAGAGATGTGGATCAGAAATTGGCTAGCTGAAAGAAGACAGAGGGTGGTGGTTGATGGGAAATGTTCAGAATGGAGTTCAGTTACAAGTGGAGTGCCACAAGGATCTGTTCTGGGGCCGTTGCTGTTTGTCATTTTTATCAATGACCTAGAGGAAGGCGCAGAAGGGTGGGTGAGTAAATTTGCAGACGATACTAAAGTCGGTGGTGTTGTCGATAGTGTGGAAGGATGTAGCAGGTTACAGAGGTATATAGATAAGCTGCAAGGCTGGGCTGAGAGGTGGCAAATGGAGTTTAATGTAGAGAAGTGTGGGGTGATTCACTTTGGAAGGAATAACAGGAATGCGGAATATTTGGCTAATGGTAAAGTTCTTGGAAGTGTGGATGAGCAGAGGGATCTAGGTGTCCATGTACATAGATCCCTGAAAGTTGCCACCCAGGTTGATAGGGTTATGAAGAAGGCCTATGGAGTGTTGGCCTTTATTGTTAGAGGGATTGAGTTCCGGAGTCAGGAGGTCATGTTGCAGCTGTACAGAACTCTGGTACGGCCGCATTTGGAGTATTGCGTACAGTTCTGGTCACCGCATTATAGGAAGGACGTGGAGGCTTTGGAGCGGGTGCAGAGGAGATTTACCAGGATGTTGCCTGGTATGGAGGGAAAATCTTATGAGGAAAGGCTGATGGACTTGAGGTTGTTTTCGTTGGAGAGAAGAAGGTTAAGAGGAGACTTAATAGAGGCATACAAAATGATCAGGGGGCTGGATAGGGTGGACAGTGAGAGCCTTCTCCCGCGGATGGATATGGCTGGCACGAGGGGACATAACTTTAAACTGAGGGGTAATAGATATAGGACAGAGGTCAGAGGTAGGTTCTTTACGCAAAGAGTAGTGAGGCCGTGGAATGCCCTACCTGCTACAGTAGTGAACTCGCCAACATTGAGGGCATTTAAAAGCTTATTGGATAAACATATGGTTGATAATGGCATAGTGTAGGTTAGATGGCTTTTATTTCGGTGCAACATCGTGGGCCGAAGGGCCTGTACTGTGCTGTATCGTTCTATGTTCTATGTTCTATGTTCTATGGGGAGAGTGGACCCATGGCGGTTTGCAAGGCCGCAGGCCAGGAAATTTTCTTTCTTCTCCCATGTACACAAAGCCTACTCCCGGATAGATTTCTGTGTTCTGGGCAGGGTGCTCATCCCGAGAGTGGAGGGGACGGAGTATTTGGCCATAGCCGTTTCGGACCATGCCCCGCACTGGGTGGAACTGGAGCTGGGAGAGGAGAGGGACCAACGCCCGTTGTGCCGGCTGGATGTGGGACTGCTGGCGGACGAGGTGGTGTGTGGGAAGGTGAGGGGGTGTATCGAAAGGTACTTGGAGGCCAACGACAACGGGGAGGTGCGGGTGGGGGTGGTATGGGAGGCGTTGAAGGCGGTGATCAGGGGAGAGCTAATTTCCATTAGGGCTCATGGGGAGAAGACAGAGGGTATGGAAAGGGAGAGGTTAGTGGGGGAGATTTTGAGAGTGGACAGGAGATACGCAGAGGCCCCGGAGGAAAGATTACTTGGGGAAAGACGACGGCTCCAGACAGAGTTTGACCTGCTGACCATGGGCAAGGTGAAGGCACAGTGGAGGAAGGCGCAAGGGGCGACTTATGAGTACGGGGAAAAGGCTAGTCGGATGCTGGCGCACCAGCTCCATAAGAGGGTGGCAGCGAGGGAAATAGGGGGAGTCAAAGATGGAAGGGGAGCCACGGTGCGGAGTGCGACGAAGAAAAACGAGGTATTCAAGGCCTTCTATGAAGAGCTGTACAGGTCCCAGCCCCCAGCGGGGGAAGGGGGGATGAGGCGATTCCTGGACCAGCTGGGGTTCCCGAGGGTGGAGGAGCAGGAGGCGGTTGGTTTGGGGGCACCAATTGGGTTTGAGGAGTTGAGTAAGGGTTTGGGGAGCATGCAGGCGGGGAAGGCCCCGGGGCCGGACGGGTTCCCGGTGGAGTTCTATAGAAAATATGTGGACCTGCTGGCCCCGCTACTAGTGAGGACCTTTAACGAGGCAAGAGAGGAGGGAACCTTGCCCCAGACAATGTTGGAGGCGACAATCTCCCTGATTCTAAAGCGAGACAAGGATCCACTGCAATGTGGATCGTAGAGGCCGATTTCGCTCCTCAATGTGGATGCTAAGCTATTGGCGAAGGTACTGGCCACTAGGATTGAGGACTTTGTCCCGAGGGTGATTCATGAGGACCAAACGGGATTTGTAAAGGGCAGGCAGTTAAATACCAATGTGCGGCGGCTCTTAAACGTGATAATGATGACATCGGAGGAGGGAGATGCGGAGATAGTGGCAGCTATGGACGCGGAAAAAGCCTTTGACCGAGTAGAGTGGGAGTACCTCTGGGAGGTGCTGCGCAGGTTTGGGTTCGGGGGAGGGTTTATTAGATGGGTTAAGCTCCTTTACAGAGCCCCGGTGGCGAGTGTAGTGACGAACCGGCGGAGGTCGGAGTACTTTCGACTGTACCGAGGGACGAGACAGGAGTGCCCCCTGTCCCCCCTGTTGTTTGCATTGGCGATCGAACCCTTGGCCATATCACTTAGGGAGTCTCAGAAATGGAGGGGGATAGTCCGCGGGGGAGAGGAGCATCGGGTGTCGCTATGTGCGGATGGCCTGCTGCTATACGTGGCGGACCCAATGGAGGGGATGGTGGAGGTCATGCAGACTCTGAAGGAGTTTGGAGAGTTCTCGGGCTATAAGCTCAATGTAGGGAAGAGTGAGCTTTTTGTATTACAGGCAGGGGACCAAGAAAGAGGGATATGGGACCTACCGCTGAGGAGGGCGGAGAGGAGTTTTCGGTATCTGGGGATCCAGATAGCCAGAAGTTGGGGGGCCCTACATAAACTGAATCTGGCGAGGTTGGTGGAGCAAATTGCGGAGGATTTCAAAAGATGGGACATGTTACCGCTCTCGCTGGCGGGTAGAGTGCAGTCGGTCAAAATGGTGGTCCTTCCGAGGTTTCTGTTTGTGTTTCAGTGCCTTCCCATCGTGATCACCAAGGGCTTTTTTAAGAGAGTAGGTAGGAGTATTATGGGGTTTGTGTGGGCGAATAAGACCCCGAGAGTAAGGAGAGGGTTCCTGGGACGCAGCAGGGACCGAGGAGGGTTGGCTTTGCCAAACCTGGGGAGCTACTACTGGGCAGCAAACGTGGCGATGATCCGCAAGTGGGTTATGGAGGGAGAGGGGGCGGCATGGAAGAGGATGGAGATGGCGTCCTGTAAAGGAACGAGCCTGGGGGCATTGGTAACGGCACCACTGCTGCTCTCGCCGACAAAATACACCACGAGCCCGGTGGTGGTGGCAACGCTAAGGATCTGGGGCCAGTGGAGACGGCACCGGGGTGCAATGGCAACATCGGTGTGGTCCCCGATCAGGGGTAACCACCGGTTTGTCCCGGGGAAGATGGACGGGGGGTTCCAGAGCTGGCATCGGGCGGGGATTGGAAGAATGGGGGACCTGTTCATCGACGGGACGTTTGCGAGCCTAGGGGCACTGGAGGAGAAATTTGAGCTACCCCCGGGAAATGCCTTTAGATATATGCAGGTGAGGGCTTTTGTGAGGCGACAGGTGAGGGAATTCCCGTTGCTCCCGGCACAAGAAGTTCAAGATAGGGTGATCTCGGGTGTATGGGTCGGGGAGGGCAAGGTGTCGGAAATACACCAGGAGTTGAAAGAAGAGGGGGAAGCGCTGGTAGAAGAGTTGAAGGGTAAATGGGAGGAGGAGCTGGGGGAGGAGATCGAGGAAGGTCTGTGGGCGGATGCCCTAGGTAGGGTTAATTCCTCCTCCTCGTGTGCCAGGCTCAGCCTGATACAATTTAAGGTGGTCCACAGAGCGCACTGGACGGGGGCGAGGGTGAGTAGGTTCTTTGGGGGGTAGAGGACAGATGTGGAAGGTGCTCAGGGAGCCCGGCGAACCATGTCCATATGTTTTGGTCATGCCCGGCTCTGGAGGGGTTCTGGAGAGGAGTGGCGGGAGCAATATCTCAGGTGGTGAAAGTCCGGGTCAAGCCAAGCTGGGGGCTAGCAATATTTGGAGTAGTGGACGAGCCGGGAGTGCAGGAGACGAAAGAGGCCGGCATTCTGGCCTTTGTGTCCCTAGTAGCCCGGCGAAGGATCTTGCTAATGTGGAAGGACGTGAAGCCCCCCAGCGTGGAGGCCTGGATAAACGATATGTCTGGGTTCATAAAGTTGGAGAGGATTAAGTTCGCCTTGAGAGGGTCTGCGCAGGGGTTCTACAGGCGGTGGCAACCGTTCCTAGACTATCTCGCGGAGCGTTAGAGGAAGGTCGGTCAGCAGCAGCAGCAACCTTGGGGGGGGGGGGGGGGAACAAGAGATTGTTTGAGGGGATGGATGAGCGGGAGATGGCATGGAGGGTGCGGGGAAACGGTACGTGCGGCCAAGAGCCAGTGTATAAAGCTATGTAAATATACCATCTTGCCATGTATATATCTTGCTCAGGGAGATTTTGCGTTATTTTGTTACGGGGAGTGGGGGGGGGGGGGGTTACTGTTTGTAAGGGGGAGAATTGTGTTGTTAGAAAACCTTAATAAAAAATATTTTTTTTTAAAAAGGAGAGCCAATGTTTATTTAAGATGTTAAGTTGAGTTCATGGAATAAACATTGTTTTGTGTTTAAAAACCCACGTGTCCATAATTGTAATCCCACACCTAGGGAACAAGCTGTGTACTGGAAAAGCAACAAATACATTAAAGGGAGAGGTTGGTTGAACTCCGTGAGACATTTTGGGGTTCTGAAAACGCCTCGCCCATAACAGTACCATCTGGTCAAAGCTCGCAATCTGCCCTACTCCGTCGAGGAAGTAAGGACAGTCACCAGGGACTGCCAGGTCTGTGCGGAGTGCAAGCCGCACTTCTACCGGCCGGACCGTGCGCGCCTGGTGAAGGCTTCCCGCCCCTTTGAACGTCTCAGCGTGGATTTCAAAGGGCCCCTCCCCTCCACCAACCGTAACACGTACATTCTCAGTGTGGTCGATGAGTACTCCAGATTCCCCTTCGCCATCCCATGCCACAATATGAAGTCTGCCACCGTCATCAAAGCCCTCAACACCATCTTCTCTCTGTTCGGTTTCCCCGCCTACATCCACAGTGACAGGGGATCTTCATTCATGAGCGGTGAGCTGCGTCAGTTCCTGCTCAGCAGGGGTATCGCCTCCAGCAGGACGACCAGCTATAACCCCCGGGGAAACGGGCAGGTAGAGAGGGAGAACGGGACGGTTTGGAGGGCCGTCCAGCTGGCCCTACGGTCCAGGAACCTCCCAGCCTCTTGCTGGCAGGAGGTCCTCCCTGACGCTCTGCACTCCATCCGGTCACTATTGTGCACCGCCACTAATAGCACACCCCATGAACATGTTTTTACCTTCCCCAGGAAGTCCACATCCGGGGTGTCGCTCCCGACTTGGCTCGCTGCTCCAGGACCGGTCCTTCTCCGTAGGCACGTCCGACTCCACAAGGCGGACCCCTTGGTGGACAGGGTTCACCTGCTCCACACCAACCCTCAATATGCCTACGTTGAGTTCCCTGACGGCCGCCAAGATACTGTCTCACTCAGGGACCTGGCACCGTCAGGCTCGACCCCAACACACACCCCCACCAATGCGCCCCCCCCCACCTCCTACCGTGCCGCCAATATTGACCCCACCAGACCAACCCCTCCCCCCTTTCCCGCACAAGAGGACGGAGAGGATTTCGGCACGCTCCCGGAGTTCCCCGATGACTGGCCAGCATCAGCACCGCCACCACCGCCATCGGTGCCACCTCCACCACCGCCAGCACCGACTTCGCCGCCACCGTTACGCCGCTCCCAACGAAGCACCAAAGCACCGGACCGGCTGAACCTTTGACGGACTCCGGACCGTCAACATGGACTTTTCTTTCACTACCACTGTACATAATTGCACTAATTGTATATAGTTTCACATCACCCCCGCCGGACACATTTTTAACAGGGGGTGAATGTGGTGAGCCACTGTAATAGGAGATGTAAGGTAGGACCTGCACTACAGGTTCGCCGGTAGCTCCTGCCAGCTGGCTCCGCCCAGGGAGAACTGTATAAATATGCGTGACCACCAGTGCCCTGCCATTTCGCCAGCTGCAGCAGGAGGCCACGCATCTGACTGCAATAAAGCCACAGTTGTACCCAATCTGCGTCTTTCTGCAATTGATTGCACATCAAGTGTGGCATAGTATATCCAGCTAAGTTGAGGGTGACCTACAAATCCAAGGACTTGTATTTTGGGTCGGCGGAAGCGGCGGAGAAGTTTGCGAAGGTAGAAGGACTGTGGCAGAACTGAGAAATGGGACTGAGAGCGGGTCGTGTACCAATGTAGCCTCATGTAACTTTATTTTTTCACTGCGTGTTGGTGTATTTACTAAATGATTCGGCGCTGTATATTTGGACAAGGGAAGAGATGGACTTTCACTTGCGATGATGGTTCTTTGGGGCTTGGGTGTGGATGCGGGGGTTGGGAGCTAAAGGGGATTTCTTGGTTTTCCTGGGACCGGGCAAGGGGGAAGGAGACCCGGGCAGGGGCCTCCATGTTGGCCGGTTTAAGCCGGCCAGTGAACGGGAGTGAGGTGGGGGAGGGGCTGCGGCCATCGGAGCCTGGTCGAATGGGTTTCGGTGAGTCTAGCCGGGGTGAAATGTTGGGGGAAGGAACTGAGGTTGGGGGGAGGAGTTTGCAAGAGGAAGTGGAGGGGAGGATTCTGGGAGGGGGGTGTCTACAATTCATGGGTGTCATTCACGGTACTCTCTCGGGGATTGGATGGCGTTGAATATTAGTGGGGGGGGGGGGGGTTGGGGGTGGACTGTATATGGTAATGGTGACCATAGGCGATTCCTGATTCCTTTCTCTTTTTTCCTTTTATTTTCCACCTTGGGAGGGTTTGTTTTATTTGATGCTTCTATTGTCAGGTGGGCCGTTGTTTGGGGTGGTGGGAGAATGGGATCGTTGTTGTTGGTAAGGGGATTGACACTGTCTTCGTTACCGTTTACTGTTTGTTGGTGGGGTGTAAATTCTGAAGAAAATGTGAAAATGGAAAATAAAAATATATATTTTTTAATTATTCAATATTCAGTAAAACGGTTATTTTCACACAATGCTTGTTGTAGTCACTCGTCGCTGTTACGTCCAGAGTACGGTTTTGAACCTAAGTGAGACATACTGAGCTTTTGTCAATTCAATTGCTGCTCCAAGTGAAAATCTCACGGATACTTTCTCTCCTGTGCCACCCCTCCCCCTGCTTGAATTTTCATTTGGAATCTGGGTGGCACAGTGGTTAGAACATAGAATATAGAACATTACAGCGCAGTACAGGCCCTTCGGCCCTCGATGTTGCGCCGACCTGTGAAACCACTCTAAAGCCCATCTACACTATTCCCTTATCGTCCATATGTCTATCCAATGACCATTTGAATGCCCTTAGTGTTGGCGAGTCCACTACTGTTACAGGCAGGGCATTCCACGCCCTTACTACTCTCTGAATAAAGAACCTACCTCTGACATCTGTCTTATATCTATCTCCCCTCAATTTAAAGCTATGTCCCCTCGTGCTAGACATCACCATCCGAGGAAAAAGGCTCTCACTGTCCACCCTATCCAATCCTCTGATCATCTTGTATGCCTCAATTAAGTCACCTCTTAACCTTCTTCTCTCTAACGAAAACAGCCTCAAAGTCCCTCAGCCTTTCCTCACAAGATATTCCCTCCATACCAGGCAACATTCTGGTAAATCTCCTCTGCACCCTTTCCAATGCTTCCACATCCTTCCTATAATGCGGCGACCAGAATTGCACGCAATACTCCAAATGCGGCCGCACCAGAGTTTTGTACAGCTGCAACATGACCTCATGGCTCTGAAACTCAATCCCTCTACCAATAAAAGCTAACACACCGTACGCCTTCTTAACAACCCTCTCAACCTGGGTGGCAACTTTCAGGGATCTATGTACATGGACACCGAGATCTCTCTGCTCATCCACACTGCCAAGAATCTTACCATTAGCCCAGTACTCTGTCTTCCTGTTATTCCTTCCAAAATGAATCACCTCACATTTTTCTGCATTAAACTCCATTTGCCACCTCTCAGCCCAGCGCTGCAGCTTATCTATGTCCCTCTGTAACTTGTAACATCCGTCCGCACTGTCCACAACTCCACCAACTTTAGTGTCATCTGCAAATTTACTCACCCATCCTTCTACACCCTCCTCCAGGTCATTTATAAAAATGACAAACAGCAGTGGCCCCAAAACAGATCCTTGTGGTACACCACTAGTAACTGGACTCCAGTCTGAACATTTCCCATCAACCACCACCCTTTGTCTTCTTCCAGCTAGCCAATTTCTGATCCAAACTGCTAAATCTCCCTGAATCCCATGCCTCCGTATTTTCTGTAGTAGCCTACCGTGGGGAACCTTATCAAACGCTTTACTGAAACCCATATACACCACATCAACTGTTTTGCCCTCATCCACCTGTTTGGTCACCTTCTCGAAGAACTCAATAACGTTTGTGAGGCACGACCTACCCTTCACAAAACCGTGTTGACTATCTCTAATCAAATTATTCCTTTCCAGATGATTGTACATCCTATCTCTTATAAACCTTTCCAAGATTTTGCCCACAACAGAAGTAAGGCTCACTGGTCTATAGTTACCGGGGTTGTCTCTACTCCCCTTCTTGAACAAGGGGACAACATTTGCTATCCTCCAGTCTTCTGGCACTATTCCTGTTGACAAAGATGACTTAAAGATCAAAGCCAAAGGCTCAGCAATCTCCTCCCTAGCTTCCCAGTGAATCCTAGGATAAGTCCCATCTGGCCCAGGGGACTTATCTATTTTCACACTTTCCAGAATTGCTAACACCTCCTCCTTATGAACCTCAAGCCCTTCTAGTCTAGTAGCACTGTCACTTCACAGCTCCAGGTCCCAGGTTCGATTCCGGCTTGGGTCACTGTCTGTGCGGAGTCTGCACATCCTCCCCGTGTGTGCGTGGGTTTCCTCCGGGTGCTCCGGTTTCCTCCCACAGTCCAAAGATGTGCAGGTTAGGTGAATTGGCCATGATAAATTGCCCTTAGTGTCCAAAAAGGATAGGTGGGGTTACTGGGTTACGGGGA